>NC_080162.1:183720485-183947985 GCF_950295315.1 Erinaceus europaeus
TGGGGGATTGAACCTTGGACTTTGGAGCCCAGGGATGAGAGTTCATTTGCATCACCATTATGCTGTCTACCCTCTGCCCCAATTTCCCCGCTAAATTTCTATTTCAGAGGGTGAAATATACTTTCAAAGCAGTTCAGCTTTTCCTGTCAGAAAAAAGGTGAAAAACTATCCCAAGAGTTGGTGTATTTCACCAAAGTAAAAGACTAGGGTAGAATAGAGAGAAAGATTCAGTTCCTGGAATATGATGGCAGAGGACCTAGTGTGGGTTGTACTGTTATGTGGAAAACTGAAAAATGTTATGAATATACAAACTATTATATTTTTATTTTACTGTTGACTATAAACCATTAATGTCCCCCCCCCCCAAAAAAAAAATCCCAGGAAAATAGAAAGTCACCGTCTAAGCCAAAAAAGACTTCAGATATTTAGTCAGAAATTTGAATATCAGGGGGTCGGGCGGTAGCACAACGGGTTAAGCGCACATGGCAGGAAGTGCAAGGACTGAGTAAGGATCCAGGTTCAAGCCCCCGACTCCCCACCTGCAGGGGAATCCCTTCACAGGTGGTGAAGCGGGTCTGCAGCTGTCTATCTCTCCCTCCCCCTCGCTATCTTCCCCTCCTCTCTCCACTTCTCTCTGTCCTATCCAACAACAACAGTAATAATAACCACAACAGTGATAAAACAACAAGGGCAACAAAAAGGGGAAAAGATAGCCTCCAGGAGCAATGGATTCGTGATGCAGGCACAGAGCCCCAGCAATAACCATGGAGGCAAAAAAAAAAAAAATGAATATTAAGCTTGTTTCTGATCATTCATTTTTGTACCCTGATGTGAGCAGATGAAGATTATTCTATCAGAGTGAATGTCTATATATATATTCCCTTTTGTTGCCCTTGTTGTTTTATTGTTGTTGTTATTGATGTTGTTGTTGGATAGGACAGAGAGAAATGGAGAGAAGAAGGGAAGACAGAGGGGGAGAGAAAGACAAGACACCTACAGACCTGTTTCACTGCCTGTGAAGCAACTCCCTTTCAGGTGGGGAGCCGGGGGCTCGAACCAGGATCCTGTGCCGGTCCTTGCACTTTGCACCATGTGTGCTTAACCCGCTACGCTACTGCCCGACTCCCCAGAGTGAATGTCTTATTGTTTTATCTGTCCATCTTTTTGTGCAAGTTTTGTGGAATTAGATCTAAGTGTCTTGCAAAATTATTTGTCTCTGTACAACACGATATAGAATGTATTTTAATTTTTTGCAAAGAAAAATGCAGAATACAAATTCTACCTAGAAAAATGGATGTGTTCGATTTCAAATAACTTTGGATTATCCCTCATTATTTAAAAGGTTGCCTTTGCCTTTTGCTTCTCGTTTCTTCCCCTTTGAACAAAAGAAAGCCCCAGTTCAATGTAGTCATATGTGATTTTATCCCGGAGAGAAAAAAAATGTTCATCAAAATTGGCTTGGATCTTGCTCCTACAGTGTCAGAACTTTGATCGCTTAGAGGTTTAAGAATCCTTTTGGACCTGCCAAGTTTGGAAATAAGATATTTTTGTCTTATGGAAAATGGAAGTAATTTCAGTACTTGGTGTGAAATTGCTTTCTATACCTTTGTTACTGGGATTGCCTCATCACTTCTACCAGGACCAGACGGTGACTGTTAAGAGAAGCCCCAGGCCATTTCTTGTGTTTCTTTAGACCTGAAGTTATTATTATTATTATTATTTTATTATCTTTATTTATTGGATAATGACAACCAGAAATTGAAAAGGGGAAGGGGAGATAGGAAGGGAAAGAGACAGAGAGGCCTCAATACTGCTTCACCACTCACAAAGCTTTCCCTCTGCTGGTAGGGACCAGGAGCTCAAACCTGGGTCCTTGTGCATTGTAACACATGCACTCAACCAGGTGTGCCACCACCCAGCTAGACCTGAAGTTCTTCTCAATAGAATGATGACTCCTTATTTAAGCCTGTCTACATTAAGTAGACATATGCATATCTCCATTTTGCAAGGTTCCAAATTATTAAATTGATTACCTTATGTCTGACAGAACGGGTGAAAGAGGAGGATGGAGGGGGCAGAAAGAAGACGATACATGTCTGTGTATTTAAGTATATAAAACATGAACTTGAAGGACACACACACATACACACACACACACACACACACACACACACACACACACACGTACATTTATAGTTGCTCTGTTTACAATAGCCAAGATATGGGAACAACCCAAGTGCCTGTCAACAGATGAGTAAAGAACGTGTAATATATATAGGAGAATTTTATTTTGAGATATGCAAAGATGAAATCTTTTCATTTAGAGCAATATCAAAGTTGATTGGTGTTATGTTGAATGAAATATATAAGAAAAAGACATACTGAATGTTCCCATTCATATGAGAATTAAAGGAACAAAACAAGGGAGTAGGAAAAACCAACCCCTGGATTCTGACTTCAGCAGTGAGGTTGATGATGGGGTGGGCAGGGAGGCACAAAGAGTAGAGAGGCCTAGTAAGTGGTGCTGGAGGGATTTTAGCACTTTGGTACTAGACGTGGAATGACAGTTTATTTTTGAAGAGATATGGGAAAACTCCTTAAACATATACAACAATATAAATAATGTTACATCATGGGGAGAAGGAAGAGGAGGAAGAGAAATAATAATAATAAAAGGAAAGAGAAGGCCCTATTGGAATTGGCATTATTGTTCTTTCTCACCCCTAAAGGTCAAGCTCACCCTGCCTTTTATTTTATTTTATTTTATTTTATTTTATTTTATTTTATTTAGAATGTCTTCAGTTTATTATCCTTTTTTGTTCCCATCCCTGTTAGGGTTTCACTGCTCCAGGTCAGCTTCTTCAAATGCAGAGAGACAACAGCATGAAAGCTTTCACCAGTGCTGGGGGCACTGGGACTCCAACTTGGTTCATATGTCAGCAAAACAGGTGCTTCTCCAGGCACCGCTCACCTCTGACTGTAGGTGTGAAGATCCAACATCATACCTTCAGCCAGCAAAACTAGTGCCTACTCCCCAGCTCTGTGGACCACCCCCCCACCACAGGGTTATCAGTGGTGCTGGGTACCTGCATGCCTCCACTGTTCCCTTTGGCCATTCTTTTTATCTTTTTACCCCCCTCTAGACTGAGAGATAGGGAGAGAAATACAAAAAGATGCCACAGCCACATCAGCACTTAGGAAGTCCCACTACCCCCTTGCCATTCGTGGGTACTCCCGTGGTGACTTGGGGGTTGGAGCCAGGTCCCTGCCCGTTGTAACACACTCTGACTGCTCTTGCTCTGCCTAGTGAGCAGAGCCTGGTGAGCTGCCTACTGTAGTAGATCCTAACTGCTATTTCCAGTGGAACTGTATTTCAGATTAGGATAAAAGTATTCCCTGGCACGAAGTACATTTTAGTTAAGTTATTGTTAGAGTACTGAAATCGTTAAAAGTAAAAGAAACTAATTTTCTGTCTTTGGTTGTAAGTATTTTCTGGAAGTATGACTCTTAGGTGAGTGAATTAGTAAATCTAACTCCCCTAATACTCTGCTGCCATACTTAAATACAGTTTCTGGGGTTGGGTAGTAGCAGCCTGTTGAGTGAACAAGTTATCATGTGCGCAGACCTGGGTGCCGGCCCCCATGCACCACCTGCAGGGAGAATACTTACAGGTATGCAGTGGCTAGCTTTCTCTCTCCATGTCCCTTTCCCTTCTCAATTTCTCTCTATCCTATCAAAACTAAAAATAGGGAGAAGAAACGGGAGTTGGAATAACTGCCAGGAGTGGTGGATTTGTGGTGCCAGCATTAATCCCCAGCAATAACCTTGGTTTAAAAACAAGTGAGTTTTGGGGACCAGGCGGTAGCTCAGCGGATTACTTGCACATGGCACAAAGCGCAAGGACTGGCATAAGGATCTCAGTTTGAGTCCCCGACTCTCCACCTATGAGGGGGGTCACTTCATAAGCAGTGAAGCAGGTCTACAGGTGTCTCTCTTTGTCTCCCCTTTTCTGTCTTCCCCTCCTGTCTCAATTTTTCTGTCCTATCCCACAAAAACTACAACAGCAGGACAACAAAATGGAGAAAATGGCCTCCAGGAGCAGTGGATGCATAGTGCAGGCACCGAGCCCAGCAGTAACCCTGGAGGAAAAATAAATAAATAAACATAGTTTCAAGTTTATTCTGTTTTTTGTAAAGATTGTATGTATTAATGGGAGGTAGGAGGAGACGGATATCTAGGCATCACTCTGCTATATACACTGCCAGGGATTGAACTGGGACCTCCTGTTTGAGAATTGACTGCCGAATCTACTACACTACCCGCCAGACCATGCTTGGCTCAACTTTGTGACTCGTCCACATTGGGGGTATGGTTAATGTTTACTGTGTTCACTATTTTTAACAATATTTTATCTATTTATTTTGCACGGAGACAGAAGAATTGAAAGGCAAGGGGAGACAGAAAGGGAGAGAGACACTTGTAACACTGTCACCACTCATGAAACCTTCCCCTTCTCCCTCACCCCCCCCCCCATATGTGGCAACTGTGCACTTGAACCTGAGTCCTTGCACACTGGGATGTGTTTTCTCTAAGGTACGTCACCATTCAGCCCCTATTTTTATTTTCTTAAGATTTATTTTATTAATGAGAGAGGGAGATTTGATTTTCTCTTAGTTTTCTCTGAGTCTGAATCATCTTCCCAGCCTGCTCTCTTATCTGTTTTTGGAAAACCAAAAACAAACATGAGAGTTCAAGGTAAATGGGCTACAGCCTTGGGACTACTGCATCTGTACACAGCCATAGCTGTGAGCTTCTCGGGTTTTTGCTTCGGCTTGTTTTTCCCTAATAGGTCCTCCCCTTAGCTCTCTAACCAAGAGATCATCCCCTAACATAATCCTTGACTTTGTAGTTGCTGCCTTCCCTACTCAGTGCTTGTTTCATAGTCATAACAATGAAAATGCATCTTCTCCCAGATGTCTTTGGCTTTTCTTCCTATGCTAATTCACCAATATTATTTCTCATCTGTATCCTCATCTGAGGAGCCCTTGAGGTTCTTTCCACTTGTTATACTACGTCTTCCTATTTTGGAACTAAGGTTTTGAAATTGAGCTCCTGATTTCTTAATGGGATTAGCAAAAGAAACAATCTGGACATTGTCTGTTAGCTTCACTCCTGACTTAGTGACTCATTCTTTCCTTAGAAAAGGCAGATAACGATTCCATCTCTGGATACCTGTGTACCTATGTGCTTGCGGTCTTTCTCTCTTCTTTTTTTCTTAAGTTCACTCGTGGTTTATCTTTGAAACATTGAGAAATTATTTTCACTCCTGTAGAGTATGCACTCAACCTGAATTTTTAATACCTGTAAGTCTAATTTCCTTGGCAATTGGGTTTTCCTGAGAGGATAATATAAAAGATCATTAACCTTCACATTTTTGTCTTTCAGAATTCTTCTAGCTGCTACACATCAGAGAACTAATTAGGCCCTGTTAGCATCCTGAGGTGTATGCATTGTTCTCGGTGTGTTGATGGAAGTTTATTTTGAGTTAAGTAATCAGCTCTTGCCATGTTCAGTCTCTGATGAAAGCATTCTTAGTGAAATCTTAGATAATTAGACTCTCTCTTCATTCAAGCATCTAGATCAATGCTGTTTCCTGAACTTAAGCCTCTAAAGAAGTGGAGTCTTTCAACTAAATAAATAACTGTATAATACTTACAAATTTATAAATATTATTTTCTTTTATTGTATAAATCCACAGCACTTAAAAAAGCAGTATATTATCTTCATTTCAGCACTTGCTTTACTATGGCAACATGCCATAAAACACACACACACACGGTGATCTCATGCAGATTAGAAAGGTTATATATATATTTTTTATATATTTATTTATTCCCTTTTGTTATCCTTGTTTTATTGTTGTAGTTGTTATTGTTGTTGATGTCATCGATGTTGGATAGAACAGAGAGAAATGGAGAGAGGAGGGGAAGACAGAGAGGGGGAGAGAAAGATAGACACCTGCAGACCTGCTTCGCCACCTTTGAAGCGACTCCCCTGCAGGTGGGGAGCCAGGGGCTCGAACCTGGATCCTTCCGCAGGTCCTTGTGCTTTGCACCATGTGTGCTTAACCCACTGCGCTACTACCTGACCCCCCAAAAGGTTATCTTTTTTATCTGTGCATCTCTACCATCTATTACTGGGTTTGCACTTGAAAAGATAACAGGCTAAGCAGTTAGTTTACGAGAGAGGACACCTACTTTGTTCTGCACACCACCTAGATTCAGTCCAGCCCCCTCTACACGGGGGCTGTCTGTGTTGTCTCTCTTTCTCATTCTGTGTAAAAAAAATCAGCCCAGAGAGGTAAAGCCCTGATGGCGAAAAAGTAGGGAAGGGGAAAGGGAAATGAAAAGGAAGGGAAGGAGAAGGGAAGGCGGGGGGGGGGGGGGGGGGGGTCAGTGGGTGTGGTAGAAGAAGGGGAAGCTACATTAAAGGAAGGGGGAAAGGAGAAGGAGGGAAGGAGAAACAGAAAGAATAGATGTAATTGGGGCAGGAGATAACTCACTTTACCATGTTTGACGACCTGGGTTCACGTCTTCAGACTCCACTGGGAGCACTATGTACAGGAGAAGCATTTAGAGCAGTGGGGTGAGGCTGGCCAGATAGCTCACTGAGATAGTATGCTGCTTTGCCGTGTGCAGGGCCCGGGCTTGAACTCTGTGCCCACGGTGTTGAAGGGAGCGTTAGTGCCCTAGTCTCCCTCTCCCTCCTCTCCCTTTCCATCTTCCTCTTTCTCTCCAAAAAAGGATAGTGGGGTAATGTTGTGTGACTCTTCTCTCTCCCTTTGTGGGGGAGAGGAATGGTATGGGGGGGTTGAGTTTCCGGTAATGGTGAAATCACAGGCAAAAGCAAAAAAATACACACACATCCTTTTTTTTTAATGTGTTACAAATTTTAAAAAATTAACCATACTCCATTTGTAGTTCTGTCTATCCAACTTACCCAGACCACCTGAGGAGCTCTTTCCAGTATTTCTTCCAGAATGTGGATTAGCTCAACTCACTTTTATTAAGTGTAGATGAGACAGCAATTGCTGTCGAGAATGGGGCTGCAAAGTTGAAACATTCATCTGTGACTCAAGGATGCAGCAGACTGAGGGAATGCTGAGAAGAGATAGATTCCCCCTCTGATATGGTCAGCAGTATTGTCAGGAGAACAGAGGCTAGAGAATTCGGATGCTTGAGAAAGTGAAAAGTATCAGCACCTAGGAACCCAGCCGTGGCATTCGGCCTACCGACTAAAGTACATTCATGCTTCACGTTTCCCTACATTGGCTTGTCCATCTAGGAGACAGACACCATTGGGGCAGGTGGGGAGAAGATAAGACATTAGTTTAATATTTTTTAAAGTAATTTACAATTGGTAAGGCACTCATGTTTTACTGAGTTTAAATTTTATGTTTTTGATGTTGCCATTCATAACTGAAGACATGAACTTTATTTTTTTTTATTTATTTTCCTTTTTGTTGCCCTTGTCTTTTAATTGTTGTTGTAGTTATTATTGTTGTTATTGATGTCGCCGTTGTTAAATAGGACAGAGAGAAATGGAAAGAGGAGGGAAAGACAGAGAGGGGGAAAGAGAGACACCTGCAGACCTGCTTCACCACCTGTGAAGCAACTCCCCTCCAGTTGGGGAGCCGGTCCTTGCGCTTTGTGCCACCTGCGCTTAACGCGCTGCGCTACCACTCGACTCCCCATGAACTTTTATTAATGTTAAAACTGATTTTGATTTTTAAAATGTAGATCTAGGGAGATAGCGTAATGGTTAAACAAAAAAAAAGTTTTGTGCCTGTGACTCTGAGGTCTGAGGTTCAATTCCTAATATCACCATATGCCAGAGTTGAGCAGTGCTTAGTATCTGTCCCTCCCATTTAAAAAATATGAGTTATTTCACATTTCCTTTTGTTACACAATGTTTATATTAAATCATTTAAAGTAGTTTTAATTATAATTTGATCAGGTTGATCGGACTCTTTGAATGCAGAATGATACCATTACTCAGCACCTTCCGTGGAGCTTGCTGTGCTTTATGTGCATTATCTTACGAGGCTCCATAGCATCCCTGTGGAAGAGGGGCATTTTGCAAGAGATTGTGGGTTGCTTTGCTGAATCAGCATAGCCTTTCAGCATTATGATAAGCTTGAAAAAGATTGAGGTCCTGTACTGACTTGCTCACAGGAAACCCTATATGCAGCCAAATATTTTCCTTGGCAATACATAGCTAACAACTGTCATCATTCTAGTTTCAGGGAAACCCACTGTCCATTGACACAATAAAAAAAAAATAGCCATCAATAACTTTTGCAAATGCAAATCCAAGACGGTCTGTTTGAGAAGCAGGCAAATTATTATTATTTTTTTAATGGTATGAGGATAACCTCATCATATGGTCCAAGTATTTAAGTCTACAGTTGAAAGTATACCTTCTACTCTTGTTTTTTTATTATTAATTTATTTATAAAATAAAAAAATATCAACAAGACCGCAGTATAAGAGGGATACGATTATACGATTATACACAATTTCCACCACCAGAATTCCTTATCCCATCCCCTCCCCTGAAAGCTTTCCTATTCTTTAACCCTCTGGGAGTATGGACCTAAGTTCATTGTGGGGTGCAGAAGGTAGATGGTCTGGCTTCTGTAATTGCTTCTCTGCTGAACATGGGCGTTGACAGGTCAATCCATACTCCCAACCTGCCTCTCTCTTTCCCTAGTGGGGCAGGGCTCTGGAGAGGTGGGATATAGGTCTGTGTATCTCTAGGTCTGTCTGCCTGTCTTTCTCTCTCTTTCTTTTTCTTTCCTTCCCCATCTGTCCTTCCCCCTTCCCTCTCAGTTTCCTATTGCCATTATGAAATAGTAACTTGAAGGAATATTTATTTGTCTGGAACTCATTTTATTTTCTAGAGTGTTTTTGAACTTAAGATACTATGATAATGATAAAGGAACTTCATACTTTAGAAAATTAAAAAGACCTACTTTAGGATTATTTTCCAAATGTTTTCCAGTCTTCCTTTTCACTTTTTTTTTTTTTTAATTTGATCTCTTCGCTAAGTATAGTGCTGATTCTCCACAATCAGGTAAAGTTTGGGTCCTTATATTCAGAACATAAAGATACAAATTAGGCTCCTCTTCGTTGTGTAAGCGAGAAAAATCCATTACTGGACTATATTTACCCTTCAGAAATGCAGTTAGTCAGACCTTTCATTTTGTTGAGATTTATTATTCTTCATATTTAGTATAGACAGTTGAAGATATTCTTTTTATTTTTTATTTATTTCCTTTTGTTGCCTGTTTTTTTATTGTTGTAGTTATTGTTGATATTGATGTCATTGTTGTTGGATAGGACAGAGAGAAATGGAGAGAGGAGGGGAAGGCAGAGAGGGAGAGAGAAAGAGAGACACCTGCAGACCTGCTTCACCACTTGTGAAGTGACTCCCTTGCACGTGGGGAGCCAGGGCTTCAGCCCGGATCCTTATGCTGGTCCTTGCGCTTTGCACTGTGTATGTTTAACCCGCTGCGCTACCACCCAATTCCCAAAGATACCATTCTAAAGTGACAGCTTGGTCCTGAAAGGGGCTCTGAGAATCATTGCTCAGAGGCTGAGGAATTTTTCATCATCATAATCATCATTATCATCATCATCATCGTCATCATCATCATCATCATCATCATCATCATCATCATCACCACTACCATCAAGATTGCCGCTGGGGCTCAGTGCCAGCCAACAATATGAATCCACTGCAGTTTGGGAGCAGGGCTGCAAACCTAGCTCCTTGTGCCTGGTAATATGTGCACCACCCCGCCCCTGAAGAAGAATTTATAAGCCTTGTCTCTGCAGTTTGCTCTACATTGTTATCCGTGATTGTCACACTATCTTTCTAGGGCCAAAGCACATAAAAAAACAGAACCATTTTAAGATTATTTGCAAGGGTGGGGTACCCGTACTTGTGTGTGTAAAATTACAGGTTCAGGGAGTCAGGCGGTAGCGCAGCAGGTTAAACGCACATGGCACAAAGCGCAAGGACCTGTCTAAGGATCCCGGTTCCATCCCCCGCCTCCCTACCTGCAGGGGAGTCGCTTCATAATTGTACACTTTGTCCTCATTGTTTATTGCTGAAGCTGTGAGGAATAGTCCTGGCTTCCCTTTCCCAAGCTGAACTTCTTGAGAATATATATGTTAGGTTTAGCATTTGTCTTGTGTGTAAACTTAAAAAAAGAAACACATATGGAGGTGGTCCGGGAGGTGGTGCAGTGGCTAAGGCACTAGACTCTTAACGCATGAGGTCCTGAGTTCGATTCCCGGCAGCACATGTACCAGAGTGATGTCTGATTCTTTCTCTCCTGCTATCTTTCTCATGAATAAATAAATAAATTCTTTTTAAAAAAAATATATGGGGGTCGGGCGGTAGCGCAGCAGGTTAAGTGCACACAGCGCAAGGTGCGAGGGCCTGAGTAGGGATCCCGGTTGAGCCCTGGCTCCCCACCTGCAGGGGAGTCTCTTCACAAGCAGTGAGGCAGGTCTGCAGGTGTCTATCTTTCTCTCCCCCTCTCTGTCTTCCCCTCCTCTCTCCATTTTCTCTGTCCATTATCATCAACAACAACAATAAAACAAGGACCACAAAAGGGAAAAAATAAGTAATAAAAAAAATTTTTTAATCATATATATGTAATTTTTTGTAAACCTTGTATATTATAAACAAACAACACAGAAAAGACTAAAGAAACAACTAATAGTGGCTACAGAGTCCCAAGGTATGGTAAAGTTTTCCTGTAGTAATTGTTCAAATTACCTGATGCAGGGTTGAGACTAGACTCACTTTCTTAATAGCCTCTTTTTTTCCCCCATCCCTGAATGTGCACATAGGAATAGATTAGTTTGTGTTTTTGTCCTTGTAATTAATCTGCCTAGTTGACCTAGACAGAACTTTTATTTTCAGCTACTGGGAATTTTTCACTGAAGAGAATTTGGTGGCCACAGATTATAAAATCTTCTGAATCCTCCCTTTCAAGATGAACCCTCGTGTGTCCATGACCCTGAGAATAGGTTCTGCACAGCCTATTCCACTCTGGACCCTGTCTGAATTACTGTCTCTTGGATTTTGCACTTACTCACAGTCACTTCTTTGTTCTCCAGAACTCTGATTGCTTCCATCCCTGGAAAGTGTGCCCTCTCCATAGCCCCATTTCCCCTGCCTGCCTCCATGGTTGGCCAGGGCTATGATACTAGATACATTTATGCAGAGTTCTTGCATTGTTATTAATACTTTGCTTTCTCTAGTGGGATGATATGATTTAGCATAATTTAATGTTTTAGGTCTCTAAATTGGATGATTTTATGTACTGCTATCAGTTTCTTACATTAGGTATTTTAAATTGAGAACACCTGGTTTTTGAAAAGCATGCTAGAGAAATTCTCCCGTGATCGCTCAAGCAGAAGCTACAAGTGAGAGACCTGGGAATAGATAGTAGTAAGCAAAATGAAACTGGGAATATTAACCTCCCTGTGGTATTTTGTTAGTCGCAGTGAGGGAAAGGAGGAGTGTCTGCACAGCTAACTCCAGAGGTCTCTTTATTAGACATAAGCACTGAGTCTTGCGTCTGTAGAGAAACTCAGAAAAGATACCGAAATTGGGAGAGGGGAAAAATCATAAAAGAAAAGCCAGCAGATCTGACAGGTAGGTTATAGTGAAAGGCAGAGAACAAAGATGCAAGTCTATGAAAGGGAAGCAGGGAATAGAACGGACTCCTGGACAGTAAAGGATAACCTCAAGGGACAAGTGAGGGCAGGTTCTGAGGTGTTCTTCAGTCTTTTTGTTGCTCTGGGAGGCATCCTTGGAACATCCTTAAGAGGCATCAACCTATATAAATTGAAGCAGAGGATTGAGATTGAATTGCTGTGTGTACTATGAAGAAAGTGAGAATTTGTGACAGGTTTAGCTAGAGCTGATGGGATGCACAGAACCAAACTATGCTTTCCTTTTTCCCCTCCTCCACTCTCTCTACCCCACCAGGTCCCCTTCTTCCCTGCACTGACATTAAGCATCTTTATGTTAGTCACTGTGTGTACAAAGTTGAATAAAATAAGAACCTTGCCAGCCTCTCCAGGGACTTCAGCCCTCTCTAACCTAATCTCCCTTTCTAGATGACTCGTGGTTCAGGCCATGACCTCAGCTTTAAGCAAATTATGATTTCTCCATTTTTTTTATTCAGATAACTCTAAAAGTCTTAGCCAGCAGAGCCCTACAAGATAGAATTAACTCTAAATAAACAGTTTTCATAGTTTGCCTTCATCTCTCTATCATCGTCTTCATCATCCCACTACTATAGAATGTTCAAGTGGAGACACACTACTATCACATTGGGGAGTGAATGAATACTGACATAAGTTTAATGGCGTGTACTTGTTGCCTTTCAGTTGATTGATTTGCTTTATTTCTCAGGCCATGTTTCTGTGAATTTAAAAGGGTTCTTACAGCGTTTGTGTGGATTACTGCTTCTGAATATCTTCTGTAATCTGTCTTTAAATTTAAACCCCTACAGGATACATACATTTAGATTATGCAGAAGAAATGTTTTTTGATTACTCTTCATAAGTTACTACAAAAGGTTAAGTACTATTCTACCTATCAGTAGAATTCACTGTTGTTGGGTAGTAGATAAAAGTGCTAGATAAAATGACATACTTTTGGTAGTAGTTCCAATTGCTTTTATAAACATGCTTTTTTTTTTTTTTTTTTTTGTCAGCCAAATTATCTAGAGTCTCTTCTGGCTACTCTCCTTTCCTTGAAGAGGGTCTGTGGAGAGATAGCTCAGCCTTGTAGGGCACCAGCTTTCATGCCTGAGGCTTCAGATGGCGCAGCTTTTACCCTTGGTACCACTTTTTGTCAGAACGAGCCATGCGCTGGTCAGACCTCTCTCAAATCCCCCCTCCAAATAATAAAATCTTCAAAAGTGTGTATTTCAAATTTGTGGTGCGGTTGATTGTTGGTTTTATTTAAGTAGCTGTTATGCCTTACGTTGTTGAAATTGAAAAGAAATGTGATGCTTTTTCTGGAGAGAATGAGGTGGGTGGGTTTCTGGTGGAGAGATAGCCTTGGGTATGGTTAAATTTGCTTTTTCTTGCTGAGGGTAAACGGTATGTTAACAAGCAGCTCAATTGTCAGAAAGAGAGGGAGGCAACTTGGGCCTTGGGTTCCTCCCAGTACTCAAGAAAGTGCAGCTGCGCATTTTTAATATGCACGGCAGGAGATTTCAGCAGCTTGATGATATATAGTGCATTAATGTTGAAAAGATAAACACATTTGGAGCGCACAGGAAGAGCCTTGTGTTTTTATGTTAGCAGAATGCTTCCTAATGAATAAGAATGTGCTGCTGACTTCACAGAGCCATATGGCAGCTTTTCTAATTTTAGTTGGGTGCAGATGCATAATTCTCTGGTTTTACCTTCTAGAACCTCAGAGATGCTGCATATCTTCTCCTGTAATATTTAATCTATCCTGGTTGGCCAGAAACTGCCTGTCACTGTTTCAATGACTCCATTTCCCAGCGTGGGTCTCACCACTGTGAGGCTTAACAGCTACTTCACCTGAAATCATCCGGCTCCTAAATGGGAGAAAAGATTGAAATTGTGGATGTATTCCCACTAGATCTTTTTTTTTTTTTAATTTGTTGTGGAGGTGATTAGACTTGTGTTTGACGTCAGTCTACTGAAAATTTGATAGATTTCTGGGTGAGTAATTTCACTCATTTTGAGGCAGTAAAACTAATTATAAAACCTGCACTAAGGATTAGGTCCCATTTTAAGTCAAATACTCTAATGCTTTCAAATAATACTATTTAAGTGCAAAGCAACTATTCTCATGCTTGGCCAAACCTTAAAGTAAGTTCTTTACTCTTACTTGGTTCTGCATGCCCAGAATATCTGGACAAGGGCTATGCTAACATTTTTCTGTTTGTAACCATCTTGTAGATTGTCTTCCAGTTGACATATTTTTACAGAGGGAGTATATTTGTTTGAATTATGACTTTTACATGTAAACTAATTTCCACAAGTTTTCTGCCGCCTCTCCAGATGATTAAAATAAAAAGAGGGAGTGGTAAGTGGGAGGATAAACTTCCTTCCCAGTGGCCATATCACCCTGTCCCTCTAATGGGCAGTCATTAAATAGCATTTATGTTTCTAAGTCATCAGTGGAGGTTGGCACTGCTGCTGCTGGAGTCAGAACAATTATGTGACTGTCCCCTGAGGCAGGACTGCTATCCCTGTGAAGAGATGACATTGTTTTGTGGATTCTTTGAGTATGTTCTCTGTTTAGTTGCATCATCAACAATAGACAAGATTTTCTAATATCTTATGATTTAATAAGTGACCAAAAATGATAGGCAATGTTTGAGAAATTAAAAAAAAGAGCACTTTGTAATTTGCACATAGCTAACTGTATTGTTTTAACATTTGTTTGCTTTGCTTGATCAGTTTTTGATTTATTGCTCTTCTCACCTGAAAATCTGAATTTTGCTTTCAGAGGTGGGCTTCTAAATGCCAATAACAAACAAAACGAGACAAAGCACTAATTCAGCTGCTTCAAAAAACTGGCTTTTTCCTGTTTTTTTAAATCACTTGTCATCCCAGAGGTCATCTCATGCTTCCCTGTTCACCTTTCCTATTACTCTGAGAAGAAGCATGAATGATAATTGCTTATTTAAAAAATCATATGGAATATAATATTAATGATTTCCCCCAGTTTGTTGTATGGCTCATCTTAACATGGTCCCTGAAGAGATGAGGTTTTGTTCCTTGCTTTGAAGCTGGAAATCTAATTAATTGATATCGGATTTCTGGCGTGCAGGCAAATGGAGGGAGGAACTGGATGGGATTTCTCTCCAGGCAGCTACCCTGGAGGGAAGGGACCCTTGGAGAAAAATTGCAGGGCTTTACTTTTATAAAACTGCTGTTAAAAGGATCATAACTTCTTTAAGTAATATTTTTAATCTGTTTGGTAATGAGGGAGAAGGAAGGGAAAGAATGACTACTTCATTGTTATTTTAGGCTTGTATTTTTTCTCTAAAAAATGATAGCTTAAATAGGTAAGGAATAACAGGAAGGACTAGAAATCAAAGCATGGAGGATTTTTTCTTTTGTAGACAATTTTTTTTTATCTTTCTCTGATTTAAGAATTGTATCTGGTGGTCCAGGAGGTAGTATAATGGGTAAGGTATTGGACTGTCAAGCATGAGGTCATGAGTTCAATCCCTAGCAGCACATGTATCAGAGTGATGTCTGATATTTCTCTCTCTCTCCCCTCTCCCTCTCCCTCTCCCTCTCCCTCTCTCTCCTCCTGTCTTCATATGAATAAATAAAATCTTTTTTTCTTATATTTATTTATTTATTTATTGGATAGAGACTGCCAGAAATGGAGAGGGAAAGGGGTAGTAAAGAGGTAGAGAGACAGAGAGACACCTGCAGTACTGCTTCACCACTTGCAAGCTTTCCCTCTGCACGTGGGGGCTGGGGGCTTGAACCCAGGTCCTTGCTCATTATAACTTGTACCCTCAACCAGATGTGCCACTGCCCAGCCCCAATAAAATCTTAAAAAAAAAAAAAGAGTTGTATCTGTAATTATGAGATCTCATAAGATTTTGATCATATAAAGCTCTGGGATCATCATTCTGGTGTTGAGTTTACTGAAGAGTATTTTTGTAACAGAACATATTTTTATGGTTAATGGATGCAAAATATAGAAAAGTAAATATAATCTGTGACCACTGAGCAAACTGCCTAATTTTAAACTATTAAATAGAGTGTTTTAGTATAGTAATGTTGTACTGGCAGAATATAAATATATCTAAGGATTTAGGCTTATTTATATCTGTTACATAAAAATAACATGTTCATTACTAAAGTGCTCCATCAAGATACCAGTACATATTTGGTTAGCATAATAGTATATCTCAAAGAAGTCTTTTTCTTCCTCCTATTTAATTTTAAGGTTTTACTGAACATTGAACAAAGATAGTAATTACTTCATGAAAAGTACCCAAATCACATAAATTCATGGCCACTTTAATTTAGATTCCAATTACATTGGTAAAGTGGTATATCTGGTTATTTTCTGCAGCTTCATATTATTGATTTTTTTATTTACAGTGAGAAGCAGCCTGAATATAAATTCAGTACAGTATTGAATGTCAGTGGACAATTTACTAGGAGAATGAATATATTTACACATTTATAGAGGATAAAAATGAGAAACTTTAAATTATTTTTGCTCTTAATGAATGAGTAATAGAAATTTCCTCTTTATATATGAATAATATTATATAGATATGGCAACATTTTAAAGTTCTCTTCCAAATAGCCTGTATATTCATTTAGTATTTTCTTCTAAAGTGTCTATTGTGTTAATATAATTTCAAGTTATTCTTGTGAAACTTTTTGTTATTTTCATTTGTAGTCAAGGATTATCATCATTCTTTTTTTTTAATTTTTTTCTTTTTTAAATTTAATTATTTATTTATTTTGTTGCCCTTGTTGTTATAGTTATTATTGATGTCATTGTTGTTGGATAGGACAGAGAGAAATGGAGAGAGGAGGGGAAGACAGAGAGGGGGAGAGAAAGACAGACACCTGCAGACCTGCTTCACCACCTGTGAAGTGACGCCCTTGCAGGTGGGGAGCCGGGGGCTCGAACCGGGATCCTTCCGCTGGTCCTTGTGCTTAGCGCCACCTGCGCTTAACCCGCTGCCCTACCGCCCGACTCCCCAAGGATTATCGTCATTCTCATTAAAATTCAGCTTAGAAAAACTTTGGTGGGGCTGGGTGGTGGTGCACCTGGTTGAGCGCACATGTTACAATGCTCAAGGACCAGGGTTCAAGGCCCCAGTCCCCACCTGCAGGGGGAAAGCTTTACAAGTGGTGAAGCAGGGCTGTAGGTGTCTCTCTGCCTCTCTGTCTCTATCTCCCCCTTCCTTCTCAAATTCTGGCTGTCTCTAATATATAAATAAAGATAATTTTTTAAAAAAAGAAATAGAAGAATGCTAATACTTAAAAAAAAAGAAAAGAAAAGAAAAGAAAACCTTTGACGACATTTCTTCGCATTGGATCTTCGCATTGGATCGATCATCTCCGGTTTAGATCTCCTAGGACCTAGATGCTGCATGCTTTTCCAGTCTTTTCCCAGGCTCCTTGCTTTTCCTGTCTACTGCATATCTTGCACTATCAAACTGAGTTACAATTTAGATGGAAACATTTTCGACTATAGAGGTTTTTGTTCTAGTTTTTTTTAAATATATATTCTCCAGGGTTATTGCTGGGGCTCGGTGCCTGCACCACGAATCCACTGCTCCTGGAGGCCATTTTTTCCCCTTTTGTTGCCCTCGTTTTATCGTTGTGGTTATTATTGATTTGTTGTTGGATAGGACAGAGAGAAATCAAGAGAGGAGGAGAGAAAGACAGACACCTGCAGACCTGCTTCACCACTTGTGAAGCGACCCCCCTGCAAGTAGAGAGCCGGGGGCTCGAACCGGGATCCTTGTGCTGGTCTTTGTGCACTACCGCCCGGCCCCAAATATTTTCTCTGTATTTAGGATAGAGACAAATAAGTTGAGAAGAAAGGAGGGAGGAAGAGAAAGAGACATGCAGTATTGTCTCACTGCCTGTGAAACTTTCAGTCTGCAGGTGGGTGCCAGGGGCCTGAACCCTGGTCCTTGAGCATGGTAATATGTGCTCAACCAGGTGTGCCACCAACTGTCCTCCCTCCCTCCCTCTTTCCCTCCCTCCCTCCCTCCCTCCCTCCATCCCTTTTCTCTCCTTTTTTTCTGCTCACCCATGCGAGTCTTATTTGTCCAGGCCTAGTGAAACCATTTTAATCTCATTTCTGAATTTTAAGTTTTTTCCTCCTAAGCAATTTAGGCTGTTTTCTCATTGATTCTCTTGTGTTAGTTTTGCCTCCCAACTAAGCGCAAACTGTCAGCTGATGAGTATCATTCTCTGTATTTAACAGGTGCTTGATTAGTTTGTGCTGGAGAGTCCTAGGCATTTCCTCTTGATGGTCATTCATTCTCTGAAGACATTCTGTTGGTTGCCATTTTCTCTCTTTTAAGAACTCACTGCAAATAATTTTGGAGTATATTTTCCCTAGGCTCCCAGGAGTGCCCAAACACATTTTCTGTCAGATCTAAAGCATCTCCTAATTTAAATTTTTGACCTTTGCTGGAAATTATATCTCATGTTGATTTCTAAAAGTAGAAGAAGATGCTGTGCACATTTTATCTTGGCTATGCATGTTGCTGATAAAAGTTTAGAATTTTGTTCTTATTTTTCAACTTCTGTCTATGAGTGAGATCATCCCATATTCATTCTTCTCTTTCTGACTTATCTCACTCAACATGATTCCTTCAAACTTCATCCAAGATGGGGTGAAGAAGATGAACAGAAGGGAAAAGCAGAACTTGGACTGGAGTTGGTTTATTGCCCCAAGTTGTTTTTTTTTTTTTTTTTTTTAAACACTCTGGAGTGGTGGGGAGGGTTTGGATCCTGGAAAATGAAGGCAGAAGAGGGCCTAGTGGGACTTGAATTACTATGTGGAAAACTGAGAAATGTTACACAAGTCGACTAGAAACCATTAATCTCCCAATAAAGAAATGAGGGGAAAAACTTAAAAATTCTGTATTTGAACATTTTTGTCAGCATAGTTCTCATACACAAGCAGGGAACTTGATCATGCTTCCAACTTTTCCTTTCCCTTTCTTTCTCCCTTTCTTTGACAGAGTTCTGCTCAACTTTGGCTTAAAATAGGCAGTACTGCAGAATTAAACCTGGGACATCGGAGGTTCAGACATAACAATGTTTTGTATAGCTTCTATACCATCTCCTTAGCCCCTTACCAGTTTTTAGGGACATACCTGATTGGATTTTTAAGTTCAAATTCTTTTAATTCCACAAAACATCAGTAGATAAATTTAGGAAACTTTTGGTTCTTCAGAATGATGATCAGATCCTAAAACTAAACACTTAACAAGATGAAAACCATGATCAATTGTCATTCAAGACTTGAAAATTAATTATTATAACAACCATTGTTATTTTGTACTTATTTAGCCTTAAAATGCATCACTAATAGAGATACTGGAGAAAGCAACAATTTGTTACTATTGCAATACTGTGACATTGATAATGTTGTGACATTGTAACAGGTGGCCTGATGTTTTCTTATCTGAGAGTTTTTTTTTTAAATATTTATTTATTATTTATTCCATTTTGTTGCCCTTGTTTTATTGTTGTAGTTATGATTGATGTTGTTGTTGTTGTTGGATAGGACAGAGAGAAATGGAGAGAGATGGGGAAGACAGAGAGGGGGAGAGAAAGATAGACACCTGCAGACCTGCTTCACCATCTGTGAAGCTACTCTCCTGCAGGTGGGGAGCTGGGGGTCGAACCGGGATCCTTATGCCGGTCCTTGAGCTTTGCGCCACCTGCACTTAACCCGCTGTGCTACCGCCCGACTCCCTGATGTTTTCTTATAGTGATAGATATGGAGTTGTCTTTGTGATTAGCAGTCATTGCCTAATGCCTCACTATCTTCTAACATTAATAAAATAAAACCCATTCTTTAAAAGGAGCAAAACTATTAGTTGTAACAGTGAGATAACAAAAGAATTTGGGACCCTGAGAGAATGTGAAACACCTTGGAAGCAACACAAGATGGTTTCTTATTTAAAAGCAGTTATCCTCAGGAAACTCTTTTCCCATATTAAGATTCTGCATACTTAGTCCTTCTTCTCCCTATACCCTGGAAAGCATAAGGGAAAAAATCAGTTTCAAAACTCTTCTTCCTCATTTCTGGAAATAAGTTCCTGCATTTCTCGAACTTAGTGCCTGCAGTGGGTCTAGCGTGAGTCCAGCTACCATAGATGTTCAGTGAAAAATTTACTCTGAAAATGTGTATATTCCAAACTCAGATATACATTCTCTGGGAAATTTTACATTATAGTACATTATAGTTGGTTTTGTCTTTTCATAAACATCACTCAAGTTTGAGAGCCATTGGTACTGAAAGATGTTACTGATGTTAGTGTGATCCTTATATGAATAGTCAGGAGGCAAAGGAAAGGCTGGAAATCACTCATTCTATGTGATGTCTGCACATTACTTATATACAGTCACTACTGCAGTACCTAAGACAAAAGGAATCAGTAGTAGGATTGAATGTAGTAGGAACACATGAGTAGATAATATCTATTACATTAATTTGAAGATTTAATATTAACCAGACTTAGAGATCCCTAGTCCTAGATTTCTGGGACCTCCATAATGCAGGGCGATATAGTAAGACTCCACAAGACAGAGCAACTATTGCACTGCTTGTGGTAATGCAAACTGGTGCAGCCATTGTGGAAACAGTATGGAGAATTCTTAAACAAATAAAGATGTAGATACTTTAGATCCAGCAATGCTACCCCTTTTGCATTTATCCAGAAGACATGAGAGCCTTCACTCAAAGGGACATGTACCTCCGTGTTCACAGCTGCATCATGCATCATTCACAATAACCAAAACAAGGAAGCAACCTAAATATGGATCAACTGATGACTGAATACAGAAGCTATAAGACATTAACTCAGTGGAATACTACTCACTAGTTCAAAAAAAAAAAAAAAGACATTGTTTTCTTTGGAACCAAATGGATGATGGATGGAATCAAATAATATTTATGCTTAGTAAAGTAAGGAAGTGAAGGGCAACAACTACTGGGTAGTTTCACTTACCTGTGGAATATAGAGAATTGAAACACACAGACTTGTAACACTAACAAAAAAAATCCAAACAAACAAACAAAAATGTAGCCAGCCTGTCTTTAAGACCTTAAGAGAGCTGTGGTGTTTGTTTTTGAACAAGTGGGGACACAGAACTTTGGTGGTGATAGTGGTGTGAAAGTATACTCCTATTATCTTACAATTTTGTAGGTCAGTTTTAAATCACTAGTAAAAAAGTAATATTCCTATGTATTGAAAAGATTCACTCTGTGCTTTAAAAAGTTTGAGACATTCATTCAGTTTTTCCCCTCTCATATTGTAGGACTACAAATTAATAGTGTACATAAATGCCATTCCCACCACCAAAAGACTGTGTCCCATCCCGTCCTCCCCCACCCCGTGAAGCTGAACATCTACCCTCACCCTCAACCTAGGGTTTTTACTTTGGGCTTACTATGTTTGACAATGAAAAGATGCTAGGAAAATGGGGGAGATGGAGATGATGTGTGGTGATTCTCTGGAGAGCCTGAGATATATCCTGCCTTTCTTTGTAAAGACAGACTGAGCAACTAGACTCAGACCAAGCCTGCAGATAGGGTACTGTTAGAAAACTCAACAGAAGAGCTAAATTGGGCAGCGAGAAAAAAGGGACCAAGGAATGACAGAGTCTCACAATGCTAACTTACAAAGACTACCACACAAGTCTTATCTCTGTAGGTGGTTGTGGTTATTCAAAACTAAGGAGGTGAATCAGGAATGTAGTAGTAAAGTAATAGAATAGAGTTTACTTATGAAACACTGTAAAAACTTAGACTACCACACAAGTCTTATCTCTGTAGGTGGTTGTGGTTATTCAAAACTAAGGAGGTGAATCAGGAATGTAGTAGTAAAGTAATAGAATAGAGTTTACTTATGAAACACTGTAAAAACTTACGTTTGAAACTCAGTAAAGGTCTGATAAATACAAATAGACTAGCAGTACGCTACATTTTCACAGTACATTACGGTTGGTTTTGTTGTTGTTGTTTGTTTGTTTTTACCAGAACACTACTCAGCTCTGGCTTATTACACAGGATTGAACCTGGGACTTTGAAGCCTCATGCATGAGAGTCTCTTTGTATAGTCATTATGCTATCTACCCCCTTTTATAGTTTTTTAAAAAGTTCTTTACATAGACTCTCATTTATTCCTGCCATAATCATAATGATGTTTAGAAGAACTAAGCAAACTAAGAATAGCAGGGAACTAAGATCTTAAAAGGTTCAAGTGACTTGCTGTGACCTATGTTTCTATTAAGTGGCTGAGCTGAGACTTGAACTGCATGGGCCATCTTCCCTTTCAGCTGATAACTAAATATACATGCAGAAGCTTTCCATCAAGGGAGCAGCAACATTTGTATAATCTGTATGTTTCCTAATTATTTTCTAGGTTCTTGGGAACAAATTTCTAAAAGATTGTGTAGGTTGGGGGGAGATAGCATAATATTTATGCGAATGACTTTCATGCCTGAGGCTCTGAAGTCCCAGATCCTACCATAAGCCAGAGCTGTGTAGTGCTCTGGAGACTGGGAGGAGAACTACATAAAATCTTTTCACAAAAGAAGAGAGGGAAAGGTGGTAAGGCACCTGGTTGAATGCACACATCACAGTGTGCAGTGACCCAGGTTCAATCCGGGTTTAATTCCCCTCTTGTCGGGGGAAGCTTCACAAGAGGTGAAACAGTGCTGTCGATGTCTCTCTTAGCTCTATCTCTCCCTCTCCCTCTGAATTTCTCTTTGTCTTTATCCAAAAACAAATTAAAAAAAAAAAAGACAAAATACCATGGTTGTAAAAACATGTTGATTCTTGGTACTAAGTTGATTAGCAGTTTTCTTTATATTTAATTACTATAATAGCATGCAATATAAACATATCTAAAATTGATTCAATTATAAATCAATAGTAGGCACTTTGCTTTTGTTTTGTTTTCTAGCAAGTTGTTCTGTTTTTTGTTGTGCCTTAAACTTGGTTTTGGTGTTCTTAGAATAAGCAGTTTACATATGTGTTGAGGAGTATGCATTTCCCTTCCTCCCTCTTTGTGGTGTGGGGGTTGGAGGATTCCTTGCTTCTTTGCAGGATTCATTGAGGTTTTGTTTGTTTGTTTGGAAGGGGAAGAGACCAAGACACACACCACTGCATCAAAATTTCCCCTAGTGTCAAAAAGTACTTCCATGTGGTGTGTCCAGAGGGCTTGATCTAGCATGCTTGCATGAATTTCTTTTTTTCTTCTTCTCTTTTTTTTGCCTCCAGGGTTGTTGCTGGGGCTCCATACCTACACTACGAATCCACTGCTTCTGGAGGCTATTTTTCCCCATTTTGTTGCCCTTGTAGTTGTTATAGCTGCTGTTGTTGTTGGGTAGGAAAGAGAGAAGTTGAGAGAGGGGGAGAGAAAGACACCTACAGACCTGCATCAGCGCTTGCGAAGTGAACCCCTGCAGGTGGGGAGCTGGGGGCTTGAACTGGGATCCTTATGCTGCCCTTATGCTTTGTGTCATGTGCACTTAACCAGCTGCGCCACCACCCAGGCCCGCATGGATTTCTTATGCGAGACTTTTATTTTCCCACCATCGAATGTCTTCCTGGGTCCTATGGTTATGAATGTTGGCACATTTTTTATTGATTTAATTATGAATAACAAATCTTTTGGATAAGAGGGGTATAGTTCTACACATTTCCCACCACCAGAGTTTCGCATCTCATCCCTTCCATTGGAAGCTTCCCTATTCTTTAGCACATTTTAATCCAAGAGCACATGTTAACAGACCTCTGTGCTAATTAAAATTTTGATGATTGGCTGGAGAAATAATTTACCTGGTAAGACTCCTGTCTAGGTTGAAACCCAAGCACACTACACAGAGAGTGCTTCTTTGCTCCTCTGACTTCAGTGAAGAGGTACTCGAGTGCTGCGGTATCATCCAGCACTCCTATGCTGGCATGTGTCTATCTGAATGGAAAAAGTTAGCCAAGACAGACCAAGCAGTAGTGAGCTTGGTAAATCACACCTGTGCACATATGCAGGCACTCGAGTTAGGCCCCTGGCCCCTGCATTCATGGGGAAAGCTTCATGAATGATGAAGCTCTTCATGAGTGATCAAGCACTGCTCCGTCTCCCCTTCCCTGTCGATTTCTCTGTCTTTATCCAGTAAGTGAATAAAATATTTTTTAAAAGGTCTGCTATTGAGGTGAGGAGAGATAGCACGGTGATTATTATGCAAAAGACTCCCATGCAGGGGTCAGGCGGTAGCGTGGCGGGTTAAGCACACATGGCACGAATCATAAAGTCAGGCATAAGGTTGCTGGTTCAAGCCCCCCCCTACTCTCCACCTGCAGGGGGGTCGCTTCACAAGCAGTGAAGCAGGTCTGCAGTTGCCTTTCTCCTTCTGCCTTCCCCTCTCCTCTCTCCATTTCCCTCTGTCCTATCCAACAACAGCAACACCAGTAACAACAACAATAATAACCACAACAACGATAAAACAACAAGGGCAACAAAAGGGAAAAAATAGCCTCCAGGAGCAATGGATTTGTGGTGCAGGCACCGAACCCCAGTGATAACCCTGGAGGCAAAAAAAAAAAAAAAAGACTCCGATGTATGGCACTTCAAGGTCTCAGGTTCCATCTCCAGCACCACCGTAAGCCAGAGCAGTGCTCGTGTGTGTGTGTGTGTGTGTGTGTGTGTGTGTGTGTGTGTGTGTGTGTGTGTGTGTGTGTGTTGTTTTATTTATAAAAAGGAAACACTGACAAAACCATAGGATAAGAGGAGTACAACTCCACAATTCCCAGTTCCCACCAAGAACTCCGTATCCCATCCCCTCCCTTGATAGCTTTCCTGTTTCTTTCTTTTTTTTTTTTTTAATTTTTTTTTTTTTCCTCCTCCAGGGTTATTGCTGGGCTCGGTGCCTGCACCATGAATCCACTGCTCCTGGAGGCCATTTTTTTCCCCTTTTGTTGCCCTTGTTGTAGCTTCCTTGTGGTTATTATTATTGCCCTTGTTGACGCAATTCGTTGTTGGATAGGACAGAGAGAAATGGAGAGAGGAGGGGAAGACAGAGAGGGGGAGAGAAAGATAGACACCTGCAGACCTGCTTCACCACCTGTGAAGCGACTCCCCTGCAGGTGGGGAGCCGGGGGCTCGAACCGGGATCCTTACGCCGGTCCCTGCGCTTTGCGCCACATGCGCTTAACCCACTGCGCCACCGCCTGACCCCCTTTTTTAAATTTTTTATTTAAGAAAGGATTAATGAACAAAAACATAAGGTAGGAGGGGTACAACTCCACACAATTCCCACCACCCAATCTCCATATCCCACCCCCTCCCCCGATAGCTTTCCCATTCTCTATCCCTCTGGGAGCATGGACCCAGGGTCATTGAGGGTTGCAGAAGGTGGAAGGTCTGGCTTCTGTAATTGCTTCCCCGCTGAACATGGGCGTTGACTGGTCGGTCCATACTCCCAGTCTGCCTCTCTCTTTCCCTAGTAAGGTGTGTCTCTGGGGAAGCGGAGCTCCAGGACACATTGGTGGGGTCTTCAATCCAGGGAAGCCTGGCCAGCATCCTGGTGGCATCTGGAACCTGGTGGCTGAAAAGAGAGCTACCATATCTTCCTCAGGTGGAAGATAGAGTATGTGGTCCAGCCTCCCTGGAGGAGAAGAGGAGGGAAGGAGGGAAAAAATAAGACATTGAAATTGTCTAGGTTCCTCTTAGCTCTGCCTTAAATCATTAAGCACCTTAAACAAAACTGAGATGCAAATCTTCTTGGCTACTTTAAATGTGAACATGGCAAGTTGTAGAACAATTTGAGGGTCAAGGCAGTTTTTATTCTTCACATTGTGCAAATATAGCTCTAATTGTACTACTGTAATCCAAAGTGGAGGCAGGCAAAATAGCTCACTTGGATAGTCCTCTTATTTGGGGAATGCACGTGACCCAGGTTTGAGCCCAGATCCTATGGGACTAGAGAAAGCTTCAGAGCTGTGGTTGCTCTTCTTTTTCTCTCTCTTTCTTTCCTATAGGGACTGGGGAGGGTGGGGGCCAACCTGGAGCAGTGGATGCCCAGAGAAGAAAATAAAACCTAAACAGTATACTTTTAGACCCTCTAATACACTCTTCTAGGGGAGTAAAAAGTATCCATGACATAGTATATAGCACTTTTTGTAATCTAGAGAAAGTGCTGTCGGGCGGTGTGACGATGACGGTGTGAAACCACTAAACTCATTTTATCTGCAGGTTGAAAGGGAGTCTGAGCCACAGATTCTGCAGGTGAAAAGTTAATGTTCTGGCTTCTCTTCTCCGCAGTTTCTCTCATTCGCTGCTAGTGTGGATACACTCTGACTCTGTTACAGATGCATCTGGTGCAGTAGAGATTTTCAAAATCATTACAATAGAAATGTTTCTGTGCTGTTCTGTTCTTGATAGCACTGCTATTTAATTCCCACTTTGTTGCAGAGAAAGCAGCCGCCGCCAACATTGATGAAGTCCAGAAGTCAGACATATCATCTACAGGGCAAGGTGTCATCGACAAAGATGCTCTGGGGCCTATGATGCTTGAGGTAGGACCCCATCTGTTCAGTTTTGTGGTTTGCACTGTTGTTGGTTTTTAAATTATGTCTAATGTTCAGGTGACTATGATTTGATTCTTGCTTTTAAGGTTGAAGTACTGCTGTCTTTTTGAACCAGAAGCTCCTTCTACATGCATATCTGTTGCTGTTTGCCTTTGTTGACATTCCTGATTACAGGAAACAAGCATTTTAAATTCATGAAACATATTTAAATGAATTAAGCAGAATAAAAGTTGACGGACTTTGAACGCTTCTTGAATGTTCACAAATTCTGTTAAATATTTTAGCTTGAGGGGACCGGGTGGTGGCAAGTATTTTAGCTTGAGGGGACTGGGTGGTGGCGCACCTGGTTGAGCGCACATGTTACAGTGCACAAGGGCCCCGGTTGGAGCCCCCGTTCCCCACCTGCAGAAGGAAAGCTTCGCAAGTGGTGAAGCAGGGCTGCAGGTGTCTCTCTTTCTGTCTCCCTGTCTTCCCTACCCTCTCGATTTCTGTCTCTATCCAATAAATAAAGATAATTTTAAAAAAATTTTAATATTTTAGCTTGAAATGTTCATCTTGTTAAGTTCTGTATATGCCATGTCCACTTCTATGTATGCCATCTTCACACGGTTACATAAAAATAGGTGAAATGGGGCTAAAGAAGAGGTTTGTGGTCTTTATTTATGCTACTTCAAGTTTGTCTATCTTATAAAAATGAAAGTTGAGTAGTAGACAGGTGGATCTTTAGAGATGAGGAACTCAAGCATGGTGGTTGGTTTTAACTCCCTATTCTTAATTAACTTTAGGGAGTATTTTTAAGATGGTGTTATTAAAAGAACTTATGTATAATACCAACAAACAGCCTTCCTGGCCCAGTTTCTGTTTGTTTGCTTATGCCATTCTGTATCCTTAGAGAGGAGAAATGGAGAGACCCCACTTTACTGCTTCTTCACCCTCCATGGAGTTCCCTTTGGTGGTTCCCAGTATGCTCCCATGTGGTGCCAAGGATCAAACCCAGGCCTTGTGACAGTACATGCATGCACTACCCATTATGTTACCAGCTAGCCCTAAGTTTAAGAACTCTTATCACCCGTTTACTTTCTGGATTTGTGAAGATTATCTTTCCTGGTTTGCTAACTAGTACAATGTTAACAGATACTTACTGTACCTACTGCACAACTAAAAGTCAACATGTAGGCTATGGTCAGATAGGGGATGGGAATGCCAGTGAATGTATAATGAGTAGTAGAAGAGGTCCCAGACATAAGTCATGTCGGTTTCCAGGACAATTTCTGCTGCTGAAGTCATGATGAGTTGAAAAGTACTACATGGCCAGGCACCTTACAGCATTGTCATTGCTGAATTAATTAACTTGCTGAAACTGCCACACGTATAAAACAGATTTTTTTTAAAAAACAAAGGTCACTAGTAACTGCCCCTTTTATTTGGCTACTGCATAAGATGATTTTATTTTGCTAAGTCTAATTCTGTGAAAATGTCCCATACTTGTTTGGCAGTGGGGATACACTATAATAGATTTCCTGACCCTTTTTCTTTTCTTTTTTTGATTAAATATTACAAAATTCACTTACAGGGGTGAAGAGGGGACGGTCCTACTAGCTACAAGACTTTAATTGACTTCATGTTGATCCTTGTTTATTTCTCTTAAATCATTGACTTGAAAAGGTCAGACTTCTGAAAAGAAATGCTAAGAGTAGACACAAGATTCTAACATAAGCCCTATGAAAGCAAGTTCATTAATTGTAAAAATCTGATTGGTAAATTGTTAACCTTATAACATCAAACCAGATTTTTTTGTTTGTTTGTTTCAAAATAGTCTTCTGAGAATTCAGCAAATTCAGAATTGAGCGAGAACTTGTGTAGTAGGACTTTAGTGTTGATAATGTTTGAAAGGTATGAATGCTTAAATATAGCAGTTTAAAATTTGAATATAAATCGTCATTGCTGTTAATGACCAATAGTTTAAACAGAAAACTTATTCTTATTGACAGCTGTTCCTGGGCAAAAATACATGCTCATGCTTACATCATGGCATAATGGTTGTTGGTATATATACACGATGGAACACTACTCAGCTGTTAAAAATGATGAGGTTGTCTACTTTACTTTCCTCTTGGAAGAAAGTCAATGACAATATGTTGAGTGAGATAAACCAATAAAAAGAAGGTTGACTAGCAAATGATCTCACTTATTAGCAGGATTTAATAAAGTGGGGACAGAGAAGAAGGATTGGACCAAAGCAAAGGACTCTGGGGAGGGAGAATTAGAAGAAACTCTGGGGGCCTATTAAGTAATGAATTCTATGCATATGTCAGTGATTGCACTGCAAAGCATTAACCCCATCAAAAAACACACACCAACTCAGTGTCACCTTTTTCATCAGAGCATATAATAACAGTGGGCTTTTAAAAAAAACACACACGGGAGTCCGGCTGTAGCACAGCGGGTTAAGCGCAGGTGGCGCAAAGCACAAGGACCGGGATAAGGATCCCGATTCGAGCCCCCGGCTCCCCACCTGCAGGGGAGTCGCTTCACAGGCGGTGAAGCAGGTCTGCAGGTGTCTGTCTTTCTCTCCTCCTCTCTGTCTTCCCCTCCTCTCTCCATTTCTCTCTGTCCTATCCAACAGCGACAACAACAATAATAGTAACTACAACAATAAAACAACAAGGGCAACAAAAGGGAATAAATAAATAAAATAAATATTAAAAAAAATTTTAAAAACACACATTTTTACGAGGTGAAACTGGTGTATCTTTCTGTTACACTGTGTCACAAATCAGTCTTTGATGATTATACAAAGCAATGGAGAACTATCTGTACTTCTGAAGCAAACTATAAGTGATGGAAGTATGGAAATTCCTGGTGAGTATGTATAAAACAGCAAGGGACAAGGTGTGGCACACCTGGCTAAGTGTGCACATTACTGTGTGCAAGAACCCATGTTCAAGCCCCTAGTCCCCACCAGTAGGGGGAAAGCTTCACGCAGTTCTCTCTCTCTGTCTCTGTCTCTGTCTCTCTCTCTCTCTATTCCCCTCCTTCCCTTCGTCTCTCCTCACCTCCCCCTTCCCTCTCAGTTTCTCTATTCAAAAATACATAAAATTTTTATTTTAGTATACAAAAAAAAAAAATGGGTCAGGAAATCTATCTATCTTTATTGTGTAATCCCATTTCCCAATTAGTATGATAAATTTTCAAAGAATTAGACTTACCACAAAAAATAAAGGAACAGTTATTACTTAACTGTTGATTGATTGACATTCTGTGGCATGCCACCTGACAGACGCACCTGTGAGGACACACTTACACAAAGCTTTCAAGAGCTGGTGCTACTATACCACTGGGAAAGCCCAACAGGATACTTGAGAAAAAATTCAGAATCAAGTGGTACTATATTTTTAACAGTTTTTTTTTAAGTGATGTCTTATGATTCATGCTAATTCAACAGAACACTTAGTTTTGTGATGAAAATAGAATTAAAGTTGAAATATGTTCAAAGACAGCTGACAAAATAGGAGTCTGTAATAAGTTAAGAGGAAACTACTGGACTGGGAAGAAATATAGCAGTAGCACACCAGTCTTGCATGCCAGTGGTCCCAGCGCTCCAAATTTCAATCTCTGGTGCCACCATAAGCCAGGGGTGAACAGTCCATTCTCTCTCCCTCTCTCCCTCTCCCTCTCTCTCTCTCTCTCTCTCACAAATACTGATCTATAAATATTGAAATGACACGAGATATTTGAGGTCCAGTAAATAAGCTCAGTAGATACCATTATTATGTTTCCTATCATGATGTTTCCTATCATTCAACATTCCCTAATCTAAACTAGAATAATAGATGAAAAGTAAGATATACATTCATAGTAGAAATTTGTTGCTGTTAGATAGATTATTGAGAAATTTGCATCTTAACTATCTGGAGAGCTAATATTTAGAAAGGCACAAGTATTAACTTTCCAATTATTTAGTTGTTTGTTTATTTGTTTATGAGAGAGAGAGAGAAGCAGGATGTTGCTCTGGTAGATCCTGTTCCAGGGACTGACCCTGAAAGCTCATGCATGCAAGTTCTGTGTTCTGCCAATTGAGGTTCCTCCCAGGTTGACTTTCCATCTCTTGCTGTTACTAATTAAATCATCAAGTCTTTTTTCCACTCTCAGACAGTACCGTTCATAGCTATGCCTACAATCCCCCATGAAGACTAACTTGTCAAAGACACACTTCCAATGCCCTTTCTCCATATTCATAAACCAATAAAAGATTAAAGGTTTCTGAAAGTTTTAAGATTTACCGTGACTATTTTTTAAAGATTTTATTTATCTATTTATTTATTTATGAGAGGTAGGAGGAGAGAGAGAAAAAGAGAACACCAATATCCCTCTGGTACATGTGCTACTGGGGCTTGAACTCAGGACGTCATGCTTTATCTAGGTCCAATGCTTTATCCACTGTGCCACCTCCAGACAGCATACTATGACTATTATTATTATCATCATCATCATCATCATCATCATCTCTATTTATTGGATAGAAATTGAGAGGAAGGGACAGACAGAGAGGGAAAGAGACAGAAAGACACCTGCAGCCCTGCTGCACCGCTGGCAAAGCTCAAATCTGGGTCCTTGCGCATTGCAACATGTACACTCAACCAGGTGCGCCACCACCTGGCCCCCTATGCCTCTTTTCCCCCCCTTTTGTTGCCCATGTCATTATTGTTATTGTTGTTATTGATGTTGTCACTATTAGGACAGAGAGAAATGGAAAGAGAAGGGGAAGACAGAGAGGGGGAGAGAAAGATAGACACTGGCAGACCCGCTCTACCACCTGTGAAGCGACTCCCCTGCAGGTGGGGAGCCAGGGGCTCAAACTGGGATCCTTCCACCAGTCCTTGCGCTTTGCACCACGTGCGCTTAACCAGCTGCACTACTGCCCGACTCCACCCACCCCCATGACTCTGGTAGTTTATCTGAAACTCTGGTAGTTTTAAAAGTAATGGAATTTTCAGGGTTTGTTTTTGTTTTGTCATTTGCCCTTGAAGTCAGGGAAAATTGTCAACAACCCCTATCTCTAACTGGGTTATATGATCATCTGTACAACAAAATTACTTTTATTGGGTTGGTAATAAAAAAGTTGTTCCTTGGGAGTCGGGCTATAGCACAGTGGGTTAAGCGCAGGTGGCGCAAAGCACAAGCACCGGCTTAAGGATCCCGGTTCGAGCCCCGGCTCCCCACGTGCAGGGGAGTCGCTTCACAAGCGGTGAAGCAGGTCTGCAGGTGTCTATCTTTCTCTCCCCCTCTCTGTCTTCCCCTCCTCTCTCCATTTCTCTCTGTTCTATCCAACAACAATGACAGCAATGATAACTACAACAATAAAACAACAAGGGCAACAAAAGGGAATAAATAAATAAAATAAAATAAAACACTGGGGAGGTGACTGTACTTTAAAAAAATTAAATTAAAAAAAAAAGTTGTTCCTTTCCCTACGGAAGCTATCAGATAAATGCCTGTACAATTTAGCTTGACAATAATTATCTCCTGTTAAATTAGCAGCCTTGGTGTTTGTCATTTAGATTGTGACAAGAAACCCTGATCTAGGCTCTTTCCCACTTGCTAAGATGGAATAATTCCACCAAGAGAAAATGTGTTAATTGTTTCTGAATACTGGGAGATGAATAAGAGGAATCTCTTATCTATCCACTTGTGAATCACATGTTTCCCTTACAAGGATTATTCCTTCTTAACTGTTAATTTTATATTTTTTGTCTCTTCCCCCTTAGGCCCTTGATGGGTTCTTCTTTGTAGTGAATCTGGAAGGCAATGTTGTATTTGTTTCAGAGAATGTGACACAGTACCTAAGGTATAACCAAGAGGAGTTGATGAACAAAAGTGTATACACTATCCTGCATGTTGGGGACCACACTGAATTCGTCAAAAACCTGCTGCCAAAGTCTATAGGTAAATAACTGTCTGCTGGGTCTATCCTGGGTTGCCTCCACTAAGTGTATTTAGAAGTCACAAGGACAACCACAGATATTGATACTGATTGAATTATCTTTTTCAAACATGCATTTAAAATGTGGAAAATAATAAATAATAAATGATTTAGATGGAATGTATTCACATGTCAACCATTTTCATGGTTTCATGGTTTGTTTTCAACACCAGTCGACTCTGCTTTCCTTATTCCCCTGTGGCCATCTAAGAAGTAGAAAGTTCTAAGAAATTTGAGATTCAGCTGAGTCTCACATATGAAAAGATTATAGATGTGGGTGTAGAGAGTGTGCTAAAAATAAAATGTTAAGGAACAAGTGGTATACAGAGAACTCAGATACCATCAGCCTAGGGATCCTAATGGGGGAGGGGGGCTTTCAGATCCTCCAGGGGCTCTGCGAGGGTCATTGTCACATGCTGTCTCCTTCACTTACCCTTTTTCCGAATTCTTTTCTGACTTCACCATATCCTGAAACTGTTGTCCAAAAGTATATGAGATTGTTAAAGGCCATATTTTGAAGTGGGCGAATCACAGTGTGGGCCCTTGAGTCACTGCTCTGGAGCACTGCTGTTCCCACTTACTAAGTGATTTTTTTTTTTAATGTTCTCACTTAAACTGATGATGCCAAGAACATCTTCACAGATAAAAAGAAGTGCACATTTAAGTACAGAATAAGGTCAAGTCCTGAGTTAGCAAATATTTCTGTTCTTTTTCTGTTTATATTAGCTGATCTTCTTGTTACCACAGCAAATAGAAAAAGTCTGCTTCAGATTTCATTCTATCTTTTCCTTGATATAATACCCCTTTATTCAAAATGACTACAACTGTAATACAAAATACGTGAATATTTGTGTAAGGTTCTTTCTTGGTGAACAGGAAAGTAGAATTTCTTACTTCAAATAGCTAATAGTTTCAGATTTCCTCAGTAATTTTAAGACTTCCTCAAATGACTATACTTATTAATTTACTATTATTAATTCACTTGTCTAAAGAGCCCTTTGCCTTACTTTATATCATACCTTTTTTATACTTTCAAATTACTTATTAACCTGAGTTAATAAGAACTCTTTTTTCTTCTTTGATTATTCTATATAGTCTCCATTATGTAAATGAGCTTTTAAGAATACTGATGCTGAAATAAGCTTCCAAATGTCTGCATAGATATAAAAAAGCTATTATACCTTCTATATTTTTAAAGTAATTTTTACAGCTAACTTGATACTTGCTTTTTTTTTTTTTTTTGCTTCCTTTTTTTATTTTCCTATAGTCCCCAGTGGCTGTGGCTTTATTATTGAAAGCTCGCTATTAACACTTAGATTTTTTTTTTTATAATTAATTTTATTGGGAGGTTAGAAGCTTACAGTATAGTATCTAACAGGCACAACCTCCCATCTCCCTTTGATTGGCACAATAGGATCCTATGTTCCTTTATCCTATGGTAGCATTCTCTCATTTTTTTCTAAGTACTTATTAACCAGTGACTTTTGAGACTATATTTTCTTTTTTTTTTTTTCTTTTTCAAGTCCCTATCTTATTGTCCTACATATCATAATATTTTTTAGATAAAGTTTGGGGGGGGGAGGGGAGAGAGGTAGAGGGATAAGAGAGTTGTTTTGTTTCAAATTTCCAATTCCTTGCAGTTCAATCATTTCTTTGAGATATTGTCTCATATTTAAAAGGAAGAAATTGGCCTGGTAATCTATAAACACCCTTCTTTACTTCTCAAAATCAGATTTTTCTCTTTAATTTCTCTAATGTGTTTTCCCAAAACACATTTCCTTTTTCATTACCTCTGCCTGGTATACATACATACATTTTTAGTGTTCGTGCTAAAATATAAGGTGCCATAAATAGTGTTTTCACTTGAAAAGAAATACTAGGCATTAGTTTATCCTCAAGGATATTTTAATCTTTTGAGAAAAAGTGAAAAAGATAATGGAATCAGCAGTAAAAATCTCTAACATTTTAGAAAGATCTTTAGAGGAGTCAAGGTGGTGTACCTAGAGTTAGTTAAATAAACAGAGGGTCTTGGAGCATGAGTGCCTTTGCATTGGAGAGAGGGAAGCACCCTGGATTTTGAGATGAAGTTGTAGAGGCAAAACCATCCACATTTGGATGGACCTGAGTTAGGAGGATGATAGGTGGAGGCTTGTGAAAGATCTCAATAGGTGGAGTACTTGGGGCCACTAATTGAGATTTTATCAATTTGGATGACCTTCATATTCCAAACTACTTCAAATCCAAATTCTTTTTTTATATTTATTGATTGGTTGATTAATGAGAAAGATAGGAGAAGAAAGAGAAAGAACCAGACATCACTCTGGTACATGTGCTGCTGGGAATTGAACTCAGGACCTCATGCTTGAGAATCCAATGCTTTATCCACTGCGCCACTTCCTGGACCACCACATTCGTCCTTTAAAAGATTTATTGATTTATGAGTTAATGAGAGACGGTGGAAGAAGAACCAGACCATCCCTCTGACATGTTATGCCAGTGATCAAACTCAGGCATCATGCTTGGGGGCTTAGTGCTTTACCCACTCTGCCACCTTCCAGAACACACCCAAGCCCTTTCAAAGAATTTCATGCATGTTGTAGTTGGCGCTCCTTAAAGGATTTTGAGCAAAGTGTAACACCTCAAACTGAACTGCAAGTAGATTTAGCTAATGTCTAGAAAGCCAAAAGAAAGTAGTAGTTTTCTACTAAATCATTGAAACCTACACTTAAAGGGAAGGGATCAGAGTAAAGAGCATTAGACAGGGAGATACTCTCCTCCACCCAGTAGAGCACACATTTTAGCACATGAGCACCTGGGCTGTAACCCCTAGCCTCATAGGGGAGCACCATGCCTGACACAGAGGGACACTCCTTGAACTCAGGTGGTGTTTTCTTAATTAGCCAGTGTGCCCTGCTCAGCTCTGTCTGGTGGTGGTTCTGGAAACTGAACCTTGGAGCTTCAGGCACGAAAGCCTTTTGTGTAGCTGCTGTGCTCTGGAAGCTCCATGAATGGTAGAGTGATGCTATGATGCCTTTGTATCTCCCTATTTTTCTTTCTCTGTGTGAAACTTAAAAAAAAGGATTTTAAAAAATGCTAGGAGCAGTGGAATCTCATGAGAGTGAAGCCCTGCTTGGCATTTAAAAGGGGGGATATATATATATATATATATATATATATATATATATATATATATATATAGACACTTTGAAAAATCCCAAGAATTTTTCCTCTTGATTATGAGGTTATCTAGAAAAGTATAAACACCATATTAAAGTAACCATTTGTTTCTTACATTATTTTAATAATTCAGTGGGAGCAAAAAATTTTAATTGCTGAAGAATACTGTATTACTTTTGCCTTGCTCAGTGAATGGGGGATCTTGGTCTGGCGAACCTCCTAGGCGGAATAGCCATACCTTCAATTGTCGGATGCTGGTAAAACCTTTACCTGATTCAGAAGAGGAAGGTCATGATAGCCAGGAAGCACATCAGAAATATGAAACTATGCAGTGCTTTGCTGTCTCTCAGCCAAAGTCCATCAAAGAAGAAGGAGAAGGTAGGAAAAGTTTTTCTTGGATCCTTCATAATGTCTGCATTTTATATATATTATGCATACATATTATATGTGTTTATTTATTCTCTGCTATTCCTCTTTCCTACTTAATAACCTGAAGTTAGTTAGTCACATAAATAAAAACTTGGAGGCACTTTTTTCTTTCACCTACTTAGATTTTTTTTTTGTCTGATAAATTCTACTTTCTAATCATTTTTAAACTTAGAAGATTTTATTTTACATGTCTGTTGTTATCTCAGATACAATTGCAAACCTCCCCAAAATATGTTAGCATATTTAATTCACCACCAAAGTTTCACTTTCCCTCAACCACAGATACAGACTGCCTCTCCCATTATATTACCTCTCCTTTCTCCAATTAGTAACCTCAGATCTGCAGGCATAAGCCAGGTGTTTATTTACGCTTACCCTCTGTTGTTTGCTGGCTTTGCTGCCTATATCTCATATATAAATGAGAACATTCCATTTTTTTTTTTTATGGTCAGTTTTTTTTTTATTTTTTTTTATTTTTTTTTTTTATTTTTAAATTTTTTATTTAAGAAAGGATTAGTGAACAAAAGCATAAGGTAGGAGGGGTACAACTCCACACAATTCCCACCACCCAATCCCCATAACCCACCCCCTCCCATGATAGCCTTCCCATTCTCTAGCCCTCTGGGAGCATGGACCCAGGGTCGTTGAGGGTTGCAGAAGGTAGAGGGTCTGGCTTCTGTAATTGCTTCCCCGCTGAACATGGGCGTTGACTGGTCGGTCCATATTCCCAGTCTGCCTCTCTCTTTCCCTAGTAAGGTGTGTCTCTGGGGAAGCTGAGCTCCAGGAACATTCCATTTTTTTCTTTCCCCTTCTGACTTAGTTCACTTGGTATGATCCCATCCAATTCCATTCATGCTGTAGTAAAAGACAAGATTTATCTTAAAAGTTTCATCCATTTATCTGCCATTGCACATTTGTGCTATTTCCAATGCTTAGCTGTAGTAAATAATGCTTCAGTGAACTTAGGTATACATATATATATTTTTATTAATATTTTTGTGTTCTTCAGAAATATTCCTAGGAGAGAAAATTCTGGGTCATATGGAAAATCTATTTTTAATTTTTTTTCTGAAATCTCGAAACTGCTTTTCATAGAGAGAGGACCAATTTACATCCCCACCAACAATGTATAAGGGTTCCTTTTTCTTCATATCTTCACCACTATTTTTTTGCTTCTAGGCATTTGTTTTGGTTTTGTTTGTTTTTATTAATAATTCATTTATAAAATAAAAAATATCGACAAGACCATAGGATAATGGGGTACAATTCCAAACAATATCCACCACCAGAGTTCCATATCCCATCCCCTCCCTTAAAAGCTTCCCTAATCTTTATCTTTCTGGGAGCATGACCCCAGAATCATTATGGGGCATAGAAGGTGAAAAGTCTGGCTTCTGTAATTGCTTCCTTGCTGAACATGGGTGTTGGCAGGTCGATCCATACTCCCAGCCTGTCCCTATCTTCCCCTAGTCGGCCTCTGGAGAGGTGTGGGTCCAGGGTGAGGCCCTCTGTCTGGTGAATTCAGGCTAGCATCATGGTAGCATCTGCAACTTGATGGTTGAAAAAAGCATTAAGATGTAAAGCAGAACGAATTGTTATCCAGGGTTATCACTGGGGCTTGGTGCCTGCCTAGCCTACTAATCCACTGCTCCTGGAGGCCATTTTTCCCTTTTTGTTGCCCTTGTTGTTTCTGTTACTGGTTTTTTGTTTTTTGTTTTTTTTTTGCCACCTGGCTTATTGCTGGGGCTCAGTGCCTGCACTATGAATCCACTTCTCTTGGAGGATATTTTTTCCCCTTTGTTGCCCTTGTTTATCATTGTTGTTGTTATTGCTGTGATTGTTGTTGGATAGGACAGAGAAATTGAGAGAAGAGAGGAAGACAGAGAAGTGGATAGAGAGATAGACACCTGCAGATCTGCTTCACCGCCTGTGAAGTGACCCCGCGGCAGGTGGGGAGCCGAGGGCTCAAAATGGGATCCTTGAGCTGGTCCTTGCACTTTGTGCCGTGTGCGCTTAGCCCGCCTTGCTACCGCCCATCCCTCTATTGTTGTTTTTGTTTATGCTGTTGTTGTTATTGGATAGGACAGAGAGAAGCTAAGAGAGTAAGGTAAGATAGAGGGGAAGAGAAAGGTAGACACCTATAGACCTGCATCGCCACTTGTGAAGTGATCCCCCTGCAGGTGGGTCAAACCAGGATCTTTCGGCCAGTCCTTGCACATAGCTTCAAGCCATGTTCACGTAACCTGCTGTGCTACAGCCTGGCCCTGTTTTTTTGTTTTTTGTTTTTGCCTTCAGTGTTACCGCTGGGGCTCCGTGCCTGCACTAGGAAGTCACTGCTCCTGGAGGCCATTTTCTTCATTTTTGTTGCCATTGTTGTTGCTATTGTTATTGGACAGGACAGAGAGAAATTGCAAAAGGAGGGGAAGACAGAGATTGGGGAGAGAAAGATAGACCCCAGCAGACCTGCTTCACCACTTGTGAAGCAACCCCCCTGCAGGTGGGGAGCTGGAGGCTCGAGCCAGGATCTTTACACTGGTCCTTGTGTTTTACACTATGTGCGCTTAACCCACTGTGCTACTCCCACCCCCCCCCCCCATTTCTAACCCTTTTAAAAAATTTTTTTATTATCTTTATTTATTGGAGAGAGACAGCCAGAAATCAAGAGGGAAGGGAGAGAGATTGAGAGACACCTGCAGCCCTGCTTCACCACTCGTGAAGCCTTCCCCATGCAGGTGGGGACTGGGGGCTCGAACCTGGGTCCATGTGCACTATAACCTGTGCGCTTAACCAGGTGCGCCACCGCCCAGCCCCTTCTAACCTTTTTAATGGTAACCGTTGTATAGGTATTATGTTGGTGTGTCAGTGTTATCTAGATTTATATTTCTCTGATAGTAAATGACCGTTAACATTTTAATTGACTATATGTTCAGTCTATATGTTCTCTATTGAAATATTTGTTCACCTTCTCTACTTTTGATGGGGTATTTTTTGTTGTTAGATCGAGTGACTTCTTTGTATATTATGGCTATTAGCACTTTTTCAGATGTATGTCATGTGACTTTTTCCCCATTGGGTAAACTATCTTTTAGTTTTGATAATAGTTTCCTTCAATGTGCAGAAGCTTTTTAATTTTACGTTATCACATTTACTTATTTCTGTTTCTCTTTGCTGTTGAAATTGAGTCTCCAATTATATCTTTGAAGCTAATATCATAGAATGTTGTATCTGTCTTTTTCTTCAATGTATTTTATGATTTCAGGTTTAACAACCAGGTCATTTTTTTTTTTTTTTACTTAACACTAGACTATGGTATGATATAGTGAGCCCTTTTTTTTTTTCTTCTACATATAATCATCCAGTTTTCCCCATACCATATACTAAAGATTTTTCCTTTCTGCATTTTAGACTTGTGGCACCTTTGCCATATATTAATTGACCATATATTGAAGGTTTATCTCTGAGCCCTCAGTTCTGTTCCAGTGTCTTATGTATTTAGTTTTGTTCCAGTACCACACTGTTTTTATAACTATAGCTTTATATTATAGATTGAAGTTAGGTAACATGATTCCTCCATTCTTACTCTTGTTACACTAACAATTCAGGGTCTTTAGTAATTTCAGACAGATTTTAGTGATGTTTGTTCTGTTTCCACAAAAAATATTCTTGGCACTTTATATGGATTGCATTGAATCAGTATAATACTTTGAGTAAGATAGTCACTTTAAAGATGTTCCTCTTACCAGTCTGTGTGCATAGGATATCTTTCCATTTCCTTGTGTCTTCTCCTGTGTCTTTCACCGGTGAATTATAGTTTTCAATATACAGATCTTTTACGTCCTTTATTAAATTTACTCAGAGGTTCCTACTTCTTTCCGATAGGGTTGTAAATGGGATTGTTTTCTCAATTTCTTTCTCTTCTAGCTCATTACTTACATCTAGAAACACCACAGATTTCTATGTATTGGTTATGTAGATGGACATTCCTACGATGTTTATTGTCTCTAGAAAGTTGAAAGAATCTTTTTGGTTTTCCATGCATATTACATATTACCTGCAAAATATTTTATTACTTTTCCAGTCTGGATTGATTTTTTTTATTTTAATTATAATTTATTTAATTATTTTTATCTGACTGCTATGACAAGGACTTCTAATCTAACACTGTGTTAAATAGTAGTGCTCGTGGGGGCCGGGTGAGGGGCACCTGACTGAGCACTCACCCTAAATAGTAATGCTCAGAGTGGACACCATTATCTTGTTTTTGATCACAGTAGGAAAACTTTCACATTTTTCACTATTGAGCATGATGTTAGCTTTAGCTTTGTTATATAGTACTCTTATCTTTTAAGAGAATTTCCTCCTAGTTCCATTTTGTTGAGTTCTTTGTCATACATGAACACCAGGTCTTGTCAAGTGCCTTATTTGCATGGATTAATATATAATTTCTCTTTCCTGTTGTTGATGTAGTATTTATGTGAACTGACATATGTACGTTGAATCCTATTTGCATCCCTTGAATGAATCCCACTTAGTTATAATGAATAACCCTGTATGTTAACATGTTGATCAGCCCAAGTGTTGAGCACAGCAACTACTAGGACACTGACCACTTGAAATGTCAGTGGTACACTTGGGAGACGACTGGCCTTTCTAGTTAGTCACTTTATATCGAAACAGGCAAGCTAGTGAGCACCCAGTGCCAGAGCAGCTATGCTGTGGCTCAGCCTTTCATGGATCCACAACTTCTCAACATCAAACACAAACTCAGTCGTATAACCCTGATAAATGCAAACAACCACAACAGAATTTTTCATATACTTTCAAGGGATTAGTGTATCCCATATAGATTACCCACGGATGCTCAGTCCAAACTGTGGTAAAGCGGGATGAGGTTTAAGAGACAATAGAGATGGCGATATGAAACAGGATTTGAAAGACTTAGAAGATGCTGAAGTAGGTTCTATCCCTTATGTCCTCGGTACAAGCCGTTCCATACGGCTGAGTGTCACTCTCTGTAATATAAGACAGTACTGGGGAGCTCATTCTGTGTGCACAGCAGGAAGGGGGAGAGGCGACGGCTTTTTTGGTAAATGTAAGCATCATAGACTTTGTAGTCAGACAGGCCAGTCAGCTGCTAACTAGCTCTTTGACTTTGAGCAAACTCCTTGACCTCTGGGCATCAGTTTATTCAACTGTCAAGTGAAGTCAGCAACACCAGTGTCAGAATGCAACAAGGCTTAAATTAATATGGCTGAACCATCATTGGCCTTAAGTACTAGCTATGTAATTATTTTTTAGTAACATGTAACTAATTTTTAATTTATATTTTATTGGAAAGGAAGTAATAGAGCTGTCATAGATGATACATAGTTTTTCAAAATTAAATTTTTCTGTAGGTATGGAATGTCAAGTGATTTTATTCTCTTTCATACAATACAGTAAGTTCTGCTAATTAGCTGTAATAATACTCTAAGGCAGTGTGAAAAGAAATGGCTGGGGTAATGTATCATTTGGGGCTATATGTATTAACATTTTTGTATATTTGAAATCTGATTCTGGATGTTAATATAGTATAGAACAAGAATAGGATGTTTAGGTCATGGCATGCTCAGATTCAAATCTGGCTTCAAGGGAGTTTTCCTTGACATTGGGCAAGTTACTTAAACTTCCCTACTTTTTGTTTTCTCCTCTGTTACTACAAGGACCTGCCTCACAGAATTGTTAAGAGGAATATATAAATTGGTAGCATATGAAGCATCTAGAAAAATGTCTGTCTCAAATGGTCAAAAACAAACTTCTGTTACAGTGAGGATGATTCTGGTTACCTTCAAATAAAGTATTTTCCAACTTTTAAGGGTAAACGATAAAAAACCAGTGACATAAGATATGAATACAGCATTTTCTTTAGCAACCTTTATCCAGCATTTTTAAAATTTATTTTCCCTTTTCTTGCTCTTGTTGTTTTTATAGTTGTAGTTATTATTGTTGTTGTTATTGATATCGTCGTTGTTAGATAGGACAGAGAGAGATGGAGAGAGGAGGGGAAGACAGAGGGGGAGAGAAAGATAGACACCTGCAGACCTGCTTCACCGCCTGTGAAGTGACTCTCCTGCAGGCGGGAAACCGGGGGCTCGAACAGGGATCCTTAGCTGGTTCTTGCGCTTTGTGCCACGTGCGCTTAACCTGCTGCGCTACCGCCCGACTCCCTATCCAGCATTTTTTTAAATTGAAAGGACTACATGGTGTGTTCAGCATCTCAATAAAATATTAATGAAACATTGACTTGTTCTCCAGAAGTGAACACGGATGCATTAAACAATTCAGGTGTGCTTAGCCTGGCTCTGTGAGAAACCAGCCATGACCAAGACCCAGACTGTCAGGCAGTGTCTCCAGCCTGTGCTGCATCTCCCAGGATCTGTTCTCCCAGTGTGCATTGACAGTCCATTTATGTTCTTTATTGTAAATCTTTTTTGTAATTTATTATGGACTAAACTGGTTGTTACTGTCAGTCTTAATAAGAAGTCCATTCTTTTCCATCTTTGAGGAAGATGGTTTCAGATGGTCAAATCTAGGACAGTGCACATACTTTAAAAAACATATATCACATAGCTTTAGCTGTTCATCCTTGGCTCATCCTACACTTCCCACCTCTCTGTCTTCCCCAGCTGTTTCTTCCTTCTTAATCTGAGGAGAGGATAGGAGCAGTAGAGGAAGTAGCATTTTGTCACTCTTTTCCTTAATGCATTTACAAAGTTGTGTGTGCCATAAAGATAAGGGTTCTTTTTTTAATCACTCTAAAGCCTAATATAATAACCATAAATGTATTGATTGAAGATCTGCAGTCCTGCTTGATTTGTGTGGCAAGAAGAGTCCCCATGAAGGAAAGACCAGTTCTCCCCTCATCAGAAAGTTTTACTACTCGCCAAGATCTGCAAGGTAAATTCTCTCTTCAAAAAAGCCCATAGAAATCCTCTCAAACTACTTAAATATTTGTAAATGTGGTGAATTTATTTAGAAAACTATATTGTATAATGGACCTTTCAGTAATGACTGCTGCTTTCATGGAAATATCGAGGCAAATTGGAGATAGGAGAAGGGAACACACATCTGGTTCTTGTATTTCCTGTGCTACCTATTATAAAGAAATGAAATTTATCTTTTTAAAATGTAATTATTTCTATAAATAATATATTGGCATGTAGGCATAATCCTTGCTGTTATTTAATAGGCAAGATCACTTCATTGGATACTAGCACCATGAGGGCAGCCATGAAACCAGGCTGGGAGGACCTAGTGAGGAGATGCATTCAGAAGTTTCACGCGCAGCCAGAGGGGGACTCTCTGTCCTATGCTAAGAGGCATCATCATGAAGGTAAGCCTCTCCGAATGATACACTTCTTGGAGGTGATACTGCTAAATTACTGCTTCACATTGGAGCTTTCTCTGAAGTAGTGACTGCTACAGTTGCCCTCAGGTGACTTGCATCTGGCCGCTCTTGGTGCTTGTGTGTACATGCATCATTTAGGCCAGAAGATGTTGCTACCGGAGTCCTTGTAGGACAAACGTGTGTGTGGTCAAGGAAAGAGGGTAGAAGATGATAATTTGACTAAAACAAAAGAATAGGGAAACAGGTGATTTTCTTCGACTCTAAGGTTTCTAGATATATTGTAAGTTATAAATCTAATATTAAAAGAAACATTCTAAGACTTGAAGGGAAGTGTGGAAAATTGCTCATAGACACAACAGTGGAATTGCAGGCCCTCCTTCCAGAAGATGATCGCTGAAGGCTGCCCAGAGGTATGTAGAAGATCCACCAGAGTGAACCAACTTATCTAAGTAACACAGCAGAGCTGGAAACTCATCTGAGGCCCATCCTGGGCAGTGTTGCTCCCAGTTCTTTTTCTTTTCTTTCCTTTCCTTTCCTTTCCTTTCCTTTCCTTTCCTTTCCTTTTCTTTTCTTGTCTCTTTTTTTTTAATATTTTATTTTATTTATTTATTTATTCCCTTTTGTTGCCCTTGTTGTTTTATTGTTGTAGTTATTATTGTTGTTGTTGTCGTTGTTGGATAGGACAGAGAGAAATGAAGAGAGGAGGGGAAGACAGAGAGGAGGAGAGAAAGATAGACGCCTGCAGACCTGCTTCACCGCCTGTGAAGCGACTCCCCTGCAGGTGGGGAGCCGGGGTTCGAACTGGGATCCTTATGCCGGTCCTTGTGCTTTGCGCCACCTGCGCTTAACCCGCTGCGCTACAGCCCGACTCCCTTCTTGTCTCTTCTTTTCTTTTTTTTTAAACTTATTTATTGGGGAATTAATGTTTTACATTCAACAGTAAATACAATAGTTTGTACATGCATAACATTTCCCAGTTTTCCATATAACAATGCACCTCCACTAGGTCCTCTGTCATCCTTCGATGCCTAATTCTTTTTCTAAAGAATTACTTTTTCTGGGAGTCAGGCGGTAGCGCAATGGGTTAAGTGCACGTGGCGTGAAGCACAAGGACTGGCGTATGGATCCCAGTTTGAGCCCCCCGCTCCCCACCTGCAGGGGAGTCCCTTCACAGGTGAAGCAGGTCTGCAGGTGTCTATCTTTCTCTCCCCCTCTCTGTCTTCCCCTCCTCTCTCCATTTCTCTCTGTTCTATCTAGCAACGATGACATCTATAACAACAACAATAAAAAAAAAACAAGGGCATCGAAAGGGAAGATCGATAAATAAATATAAAAAGTATTACTTTTTCTCCAGAAAAAGTACATTCTTGGGACTAGGAGGTGGCACTCCAGATTGAGCACACACATTACAGTACAAGACCTGGGTCAGGCCCCCGCTTCCCACCTGCAGCAGAGAAACTTCACGAGTGGTGAGATGAATTGCAGGTGTTTCTCTGTCTCCCTCTTCCTTCTCAACTTCTCTGTTTCTATCCCAAGTAAAATATAAAAATTAAGTACATTCTTGTCTTTTGTTAAGTTGATGAGAACAAAGGAGAAAAATCCTTAATATTTACTAAGTGTGCATGGGGTGGGGCGTGGAAGGAAAGGAAAATGGGGGCTGGGCAGTAGCGCAGTGGGTTAAGCACACATGGCACGAAACACAAGGACTGGCATATGGATCCCGGTTCGAGCCCCATCTTCTGTTTCATGTATATCCAGAGCCTTGGCTTTTTACTACTACTGTTTGTATGTTGAAACTTAAATGTTTTTGAGATGCACATGGAAGCACTATGGCGCTAAGGGAAAGTTCAGTGCTGTAGTGTCCCACCCTTTTCTGGGAGGGAAAAAAAAACTGAGCCAGAGCATTGCAATCTTAATGATGACTAAAGAAGAAAGCATAGAGGGAAGAGATACATAATCCAACAATTTGTACCTTCCAGCATTTCTTTTCTTTTAAGTCGGAAAGACTAATAAAAAATAAATATGCTGTGCGGGCAAGGTGGTGGTATATTTGGTTGATGTCACAAAGCACAAGGACCCATTGCTTCTCTAGAAATTTTTTTAAGAAAATAGTATATTTGACAGAATGCAATATCATTTCACTAGAACTCATTTAAAATACAAAATCACCATGAGAAAATAGGTTCTGCGACATTCAGTCCTTATAGTCAGTGCCTTACATTTATTCATTTGTAGCCTCATGCCTGGAAGATAACATAATGGTAGCATACCAGGCTTGAATGCAAAAAGTGCCAAGTTCAGTCTCCACCATCATCAGTAACTAGAGATGAACAGGGCTTTCGTTTAAAATAAAAACAAGCTAGACCTTCTTGATCCCTTATAAAAGGTTTAACTTAGATGTATCAGTCACGAAGCTAACTTTAAATAAAGGGGACCCACTGAAAGGAAACTTCCAAAAAATGCATGAAATATATTTCATCCAATTGTATTTTTTAAAAGAAGTGGATCAGGTAATTTGCATCAAATAAAAATCTACCAGAAAACGTTCTTTAAATAGAGGAGTTTCCTAAATGTGTTCAGGCAAATGCTTATATATACCGACACTGGGGGGCTATTTCATGCAGACCAAACGAAAAGGAAAATATTTTTCAATTTTTCTTTTTATTAGTGATTTAATAGTGATTTACAAGATCATAAGATAATAGAGGTATAAGACTTCTAGACCACTCCCCCCCACCAAAAGGTCTGTGCCCCCACCCCTGTCCAACAGTGAGTGCCGTAGTTCTCCTAAGGTCATAGAATGATTTAATTATAGATATTCCCTCCTCTTTTCAAGTTTATATGTTTCAGTTCTCTATTAACAATATCATAAACACTGACAGGTCCAATTGATTTTGTTCTATCAGGCATGAGGTTATAGGTAACTTAGGTATTTAAAAAATAATTTTTTATATAAAAACTTAAAGAATTTAAGCCCAGTGTAAGAATTCAATCATCTTACAAATTATACTTCAGATTAAAATCTAGACAGTTTAAGAACTTGAAATATTAAGTCTTTTGCCCCTGATATATAAGAGTATAAGACAAGGGGTATGATTCCACAGCACTCCTGCCACCAAAGTTTTGTGCTCCCACCAACAATAACCATCGCAGTTCTCTTGTACTCTTAGATATGTGTTGCATTTTTTTTTCAAGTTCATGTGTTCAATTCTTTATATCCCCTTATAGAGATAATATATATAGAGAGAAGTGAAATCACCTGGTAGTTGTCCTTTACCTCCTTCCTTACTAACTAAGCATAATCTCCTCCAGTTCCACCCATTTTATCCCAGAGGACACAATATCTTTTTTTTTTTTTATGATAATATTCCATTGAATATATGTCCTCTGGCTTCCACATTCAGGCCATCTATCAATCAACATTTAGTTTCCTTCCATAATTTAGCTATTGTGAATAATGCAGCAATGAACTTGGAAGTGCATATATCTTTTTCAGTGGGTGTTTTCTTATCTTTTGGATAAATGCCTAGGAGTGGTATTGCTGGGTCATAAGGTGTTTCCATAAGGTATTTGTTTAAGGATTCTCCAGGCTGTTTTTTGTAATAGCTGTCCTAGTTTGCATTCCCACAAACAATATAATAGAGTTCCTTGTTCTCCAAATCCTCTCCAACACCTATCCTCTCCTGTTTAGTCGACAAAGGCCATTCTCAGAGGTGTGAGGTGGAATTTCAATGTGATTTCAATTTGCATTTCTCTGATGATGAGTGAAGTGGAGCATTTCTGCATATGGCTGGGCCCTGTGTATCTCTTCTTTAGAGAACAGTCTATTCATATCTTCTGCCCCACTTTTTTATTGGGTTGCTGTTTTCTTTTTGTTGAGCTGTATGAGTTTTTTATAGATGTTTGATGTCAACCACTTGTCAGATGTGTGTTGTGCAAATATTTTCTCTGGGGGAAGGGAGGACAAATATCTTCTCTTGCTGGGTTGCCTTATGGTGTTTTCTTTTGATATGTAGAAGTTTTTTTATTTAATGTAGTCCCATTCTTTTAATCTTGTTTTAATTTCCCTTGCCCAGGGGTTTGAGTCTCCAAATGCGACTTTGACGTTAAAGAGCCCTAAAGTGTTTCACTACTATGTTTTTATATGTATTACATAGTTTCAGGTCTAATACCCAGATCTTTGATCCATTTGGAGGTAGTTTTGGTGCATAGTGTTAACAAGTGGTCTAGTTTCATTTTCCTATGCGTGGCTGTCCAGTTCTCCCAGCACCATTTGTTGAAGAGACCTTCTTTTCCTCTTTGAGCAGTTTTGGCCCTGTGTCATATATTAGGTACTTGTATGTGTGTGAGTTTAATTCTGGGCTCTCTGTCCTGTTCTGTTGGTCCAAGTGTCAGGTTTTGTTCCAGTAGCAGATTGTTTCGATTACTACTAATTTTTTGAGTACAGACTGAAGTTGGAATTGTCATACCTGCATTTCTCTTTTTTTCCTCAGGGGTGCTTTTCCTATTTGTGTTTTTTATGGTTCCATGAGAATTTTTAGGTATATTGTTTAAGGAAATTGAAAGTATTTAGTATTGGAAGGTGTGGCAACTTACAGTGACCATATATGGCTGTGAAGTTATACCCCTGACATATTAGAATTTTGTGAATCTCTATTAAATCAGTATTTAAAAACAGAAGAGTAGGGACCTGGTTAAGCACACACACTACAATGTGCAAGGATCTAGGTTCAAAGCCCCCAGTCCACACCTGCAGGGCAAAGCTTCACAAGTGGTAAGGCAGAGCTACAGGTATCTCTCTGTCTCCCTATTTCCCCCTCCCCTCTCAATTTCTCTCTATCTCTAATAGTAAATAAAATTTAAAAAATTAAAATTGAGGAATAAAAAGAAAATTATCATAGCCAAAACTGTGTCATTAGAAGCACGAGCCCTGTCATGAACATACTTCTTGTGCAAAGCTGAATAGACATGTGTACAGTAATGCATCACTTTACGGCAGAAAGTAATCCAGGGTGAGAGAAGCAGCATGATTGTTACTCACTTGCCTTGCCTGAGACTCAGAGGTCCCAAGTTTAATTTTAAGTTAACCTGGGAGCAGTCAGTTTGCATCTCTCTCTCTCTCTCTCTCTCTCTCTCTCCCCCTCCCTCCCCTGAAGAGGAAACTACTCGGCATGAAGTTTACCAAGAAATCAGAATGTACATTATTTGTCAGTGCCACTTCTCGTGTGTGAATGCTATGGTTCTCACTTGTGGCTTGGTGAAGAACATGTTGGGTTGCTTTGGGGCTAGCTATTCAACCCACAAAGTTTGTACTGAGGATTTTGTGGTAGAAACATAGTAGTAGTCTTAATGGCCTAAGAGGTAGCTAAGTTGCATGGCTACTTTTTTCTTTTTAAACATAGTGTTTTAAAGATACATCTGAAATTTTACTTTAAGAGCAATTTTTTTATTATTGTAGTTATTGATATCGTTGTTGTTGGATAGGACAGAGAGAAATGGAGAGAGGAGGGGAAGACAGAGGGGGAGAGAAAGATACACACCTGCAGACCTGCTTCACCGCCTGTGAAGTGACTCCCCTGTAGGTGGGGACCCGGGGGCTTGAACTGAGATCCTTACGCCAGTCCTTGCGCTTTGCGCCACAAGCACTTAACCCACTGCTCTACTGCCCGACTCCCAATAGCAATTATTTTAATCTAGTTGATTTGTCTTGTATTTTCTACTATTGTCTTGAATATGGAAACACCTAACCCTTTATCCAGATGTCAGCTTAGTTCTTTGCCACTAAGATTTTCACCTTTATGGTTTGTTTTCCATTTAGCCTTATTTTCACTTCTAAAAATATTCTTCTGGTTGTTTATCTTTTACTTTCTATTCTTTTTTTCTTTATGTGTATGTGTTCTTGATTTTGTCTTTTACTATTGTTCTAACCACAGAAAAGCCATTTCTTAATAGACTGAAAAGCAAAATTGAGGAATAGTAGAGTGAAATGCATTGAACACTATATGACATAAAATAAATATTTGGAGAATTTAATTTCATATATTTTACTGTATTTGTATCAGTTTAAAAGGGAATTAGGACAGACTGTATAGTGTAAAAGCATTGTGTTTGCATAGTACATTATTTTCTAACATTTTACTTTGTTTTGAGCTGATTGTTGATACTGTTTTTTGTTATGATATTAATTTTACTCTGTGTGTGTGTGTGTGTGTGTGTGTGTGTGTGTGTGTGTGTGTGTGTAGCTGGGGCTTCTCACTGTAATGATTTCACCACTCCCAGGCTGCTTTTTTATTTAGATAGAGAGCTATTGTCTACAGCGGCACTGCCATGATGAATATTTCCAATTTCATTTAGATGGAGAGAAAGGGGTGGGGAGAGACCACACCACCAGGCTGTCCCCCGGTGTCCTAGCACTGGGCTGGGCTTTGGCCCTTGACCCTTATCATGTCCACGGTAGTATATACACCCTACCTTGTGAACTACGTCTCTGACCTTAGTTTTTTTTAAGTTTTATTTATTCATTTATTTATTTTTAAGAGAGAGAACCTGAACTTGGAAGATAGCTCACCTGGTATAGGATGCTTGCCTTGCATATATGCCTGACCTGTGTTCAACACCCAGCATTACTGGAAGCTCTGGTGCTAGGGTTCCTCTCCCTCTCTTCCTCTCCCTATCCCTCTCTCTCTCTCTCTCTCTCTCTATCCACTTTTCTCTCTCTCTGTCTCCCCTCTCTGCTCTCCCCTTCTCTCGTGTGTGTGTGTGTGTGTGTGTGTGTGTGTGTGTGTGTGTGTGTGACTTGCTCACATGATTGTTCTGTCTCTATCTGAAATGAAAACTTGGCGTGGGAACAGTAAAATCACACATGCATGGAAACCCCCTGTGCCACAAGAGGAGGGGGAGAGGGAGAGGATGGCCAAAGAAAACTAGAGAGCTGTTTCAGCATATACAGTGCTGAGAATTGAACCTGGAACTTCATGTATGTAAGTCCCATGTTCCATCACTAAGTCACCTCCCTGACCATGGTACTGAAGACTTTAAAAGGAGTATAGTTTGAGGGCCCAAGTTGGGTTTGAAAAAGGAACAGTTCGGCAGTTGAGCGGTGGTGCAGCAGGTTAAGTGCATGTGGTGCAAAGCGCAAGGACCGGCTTAAAAATCCCTGTTCGGGCCCCGGGCTCCCCACCCGCAGGGGAGCCGCTTCACAAGTGGTGAAGCAGGTCTGCAGGTGTCTGTCTTTCTCTCCCATTCTCAGGCTTCCCCTCCTCTCTCCATTTCTCTCTGTCCTATCTAACGACAGCAAAAACAACAACAATAATAATAACCACAACAACGATAAAACAACAAGGGCAACAAAAGGGGAAAAGATGGTCTCCAGGAGTGGTGGACTCATGGTGCAGGCACTGAATCCCGGCAATTACCCTGGAAGCAAAGGAAGGGGGGGAAAAAAGGAACAATTCAGGAGCAGGGAAGTGACTCGGCAGTGCAGAGTGTGCTTTGCCTGTGTGAGGCCCTGGGTTCTAGCCCCAGTATCACACAGCAACAAGAAAGACAAAAAAGATCACAGTATCATGGGTGTTTTCTCTTCCTGCTTCTTCCTATCTCCTTTCTTTTCTCTCACATCTAAAGGAATATATTGAATTCTGGTATTGAAAAAAATAATAGTGCTTTTAAAAGTTTAGAATGTCTTAACATTGTGAAATCTTACTTGTAATTCTATAACATACTCCTGGGGAAATATGGAACTTAATGAAATTTATTACTGTTACTATGTGTTGCCCTGCTCCGATATTTTCCCCCTAAACATGCATCCCTTTCTTTGCTTGCTTACAGTGCTGAGGCAAGGACTGGCATTCAGTCCGATCTATCGGTTTTCCTTGTCCGATGGCACTCTTGTCGCTGCACAGACGAAGAGCAAACTCATCCGTTCTCAGACTACTAATGAACCTCAGCTTGTAATATCATTGCATATGCTTCACAGGTAATGTTGATTCTAAGACAGCACGTTCCTTTCTCTTAACTTAGGGGGAAATTTTTGCTATAAACGTCATAAATCACCCTTGAGTGTTTCTGTTCATCTACCCCACACAGACAATATAACATTATATTATTAACTTTTGGCTAAAAGACAGCTTATGGTACCAGCAAAGCAGGGATAGAACTTGAACTAAGCTTTAACATTACTGAAGTTTAAACCCTAGCTGAATGAACAGAAGCTAGTGGTAAGTTTCCTTTGGTGTGACCACCAGTTAAATCAGAAAAATTGATTAGTACACAAAGGTGACACATATAAGACAAGAATATTAAAGCCACTGGCATAATTTTCACTCCTATGTGTTCAAATCAAAGCTTTAAAACAACTTCTTAAAACTTTCTCAAATGTATTGGGTTATCAGGAAAGTCATGACACATTTTTGCATAGAAAAATGTCATGACTTTTCTGACGACCTGATAAATTAACTTCTTGACATTAGCCAGTAAATTGAAGGGTGTTTCCATAAAAATGAAAATAAAGAAAATTGAATGTTGTTTTTGAAATAAATGTCATAAACATTGTTTTAGAGCACAAATTTAGGGGAATGATTATATTTCAAGTTACATAAATATTTATGAAAGATGATGTGTACTTTATACTTTTATAGCAGAAAGTATATAAAGTCGCTCAGGTTAAAGAGCCTCATTACCTTTCTCATTTATTTATTTATTTTTTATTTAGAAATTAAAAAGAGAGGGAGTCGGGCTGTAGCGCAGCAGGTTAAGCGCAGGTGGCGCAAAGCACAAGGACCGGCATAAGGATCCCGGTTCGAACCCCGACTCCCCACCTGCAGGCGAGTCACTTCACAGGCAGTGAAGCAGGTCTGCAGGTGTCTAGCTTTCTCTCCTCCTCTCTGTCCTCCCCTCCTCTCTCCATTTCTCTCTGTCCTATCCAACAACAATGACAACAACAACAATAATAACTACAACAATAAAACAACAAGGGCAACAAAAGGGAATAAATAAGTAAAATAAATATTTAAAAAAAAAGAAATTAAAAAGAGAAATCAGGCAGCCCTGTTTACCAGCTGTCACTAAATCTGACCGCAAACTGAAACAATTTGAAAGTGACTTCAGATGGGTTCAATTTCACTCCCACCCCTGACTGAAAACTGCTATTTGACAATCAGTGAAACCTGGTTTATTTGGATTTGTGAATACATTTGGCAATTCACAGGTGACTACCAAGACTGTAAATTAAAGCTCATTTATAAATAAAATTAAATTTAAAAAAAAGGAAAGCAAAAAAAAAATTAAAGTTCGTAGGGCTTTCAAATTCACTTAACTCTGAAAACCTACTTGTCGTCATTAGTAAGTCTAAGAGTTGGGGGATAAAATCACAAGTTCTTCCCCATGTTGTCTGTTTTATACACTTGCTTTGACTTTTTTGCTCTAGGGGAGGGGAAATGGGGGTGGGGGTTGAGGCAGAGGAAGGTGTCTCAGTATATCAGGTTATATGATTCTAAACACCTTTGGTAACTTTATTAGCTCTAGAGCTTATAGCTTCTAATAGTCAGGGGCAAGTCCCTTCTCCCCCCTGAAGTTTGCTGCTAATCTTCAGCCCAGTAGTACACAAGAGAGCTCTCCAGGATTTTTATTAGAAATTATCATCTCTGGAAAAATACTTAGAGCTGTTTTTGTTTGAGTCACTTAAGGTAGTAAAAGCTTTCGGTTATTTATAATATATAATTTAATTAGAAAGACATATTCGGTAGTTGGATTTCTTCTAGTGACTACAGTTTCAATAGAGTAGACGTCAAATTTTAAAACACGCCCTCTGTAAAACCGCAGACATCTTAATAAGTTGACTGAAAAGCACCCCTCATAGTCCAAAACTGTGCATGTTCAGTCTTGTACATACTGAAAATTGTTTCATCAGAGTACTTCTTTTCTTAAAATGTAGTCTGTTCTTTTAAAGAAAAGACTTTCATTTTTAATAATTAATAACAAGAAAATTAGTAACATATTGCTAAGTCGTGTTCATTTTACCTTCTATTTCCTCATCATACAGAGAACAGAATGTATGTGTAATGAATCCGGATCTGACTGGACAAGCGATGGGGAAGCCATTAAATCCACTTAGCTCTAGCAGCCCTGCCCATCAGGCCATGTACAGTGGGAACCCAGGTCAGGACATGACCCTCAATAGCAATATAAATTTTCCTATAAATGGCCCAAAGGAGCAAATGGGCATGCCCATGGGTAGGTTTGGTGGTTCTGGGGGAATGAACCATGTAGCAAGCATGCAAGCAGCCACTCCTCAGGGTAGTAACTATGCACTCAAAATGAACAGCCCCTCACAAAGCAGCCCTGGCATGAACCCAGGACAGCCCAGCTCCATGCTTTCACCAAGGCATCGCATGAGCCCTGGAGTGGCTGGAAGCCCTCGAATCCCACCCAGTCAGTTTTCCCCTGCAGGAAGCTTGCATTCCCCTGTGGGAGTTTGCAGCAGCACAGGAAATAGCCATAGCTACACCAACAGTTCCCTCAATGCACTTCAGGCACTTAGCGAGGGGCATGGGGTCTCATTAGGGTCATCATTGGCTTCACCGGACCTAAAAATGGGCAATTTGCAGAACTCCCCCGTTAATATGAATCCTCCCCCACTCGGCAAGATGGGAAGCATAGACTCCAAAGACTGTTTTGGACTTTATGGGGAGCCATCTGAAGGTACAACTGGACAAGCAGAAAACAGCTGCCATCCTGGAGAGCAAAAAGAAGCAACTGATTCCAGCCTGTCCCAGGCTGTAAGCAGTGAGAGACCTGAGGGGCAGAGCAGACTGCATGACAGCAAAGGACAGACCAAACTCCTGCAGCTGTTGACCAACAAATCGGACCAGATGGAGCCTTCGCCCTTATCCAGCTCTTTATCAGATACAAACAAGGACTCCACAGGTAGCTTGCCTGGTTCTGGGTCAACACATGGAACTTCGCTCAAGGAGAAGCATAAGATTTTGCACAGACTCTTGCAGGATAGCAGTTCCCCTGTGGACTTGGCTAAGTTAACAGCAGAAGCCACAGGCAAAGAGCTGAGCCAAGAGGCCAATAGCACAGCTCCTGGTTCAGATGTGACTATTAAACAAGAACCTGTGAGCCCCAAGAAAAAAGAGAATGCACTACTTCGATATTTGCTAGATAAAGACGATACTAAAGATGTTGGTTTGCCAGAAATAACTCCCAAACTTGAGCGACTGCACAGTAAGACAGACCCTGCCAGTAACACAAAGTCAATAGCTATGAAAACTGAGAAGGAAGAGATGAGCTTTGAGCCTAGTGACCAGGTAAGTTTTGTAATGTATTCTTTTCACTATGATAACCCATGTCCATCAGGGATTTTCTCCACAGGAGCATTTTGTGACTTTAGGGTGTACTGACCATTTTTGTTAAAAGGAACCAAATGGCAAATGTTTTGGGGTTTGTAGGCCATACTGCCTCTCACAACTATTTAGCCCAGCCCTGCCATTAATAGTGCAAAAACAACCAAAGACATAATGTCAACAAATGAGTGCTCAGTGTTCCAATGAAACTTAAATACACTGGTGTTAGGATTTTATACAGTTTCATGTATTCTAAAGCATTTTTGTTTTGATTTCTTTCACTTATTAAAATAACTCCATTCTTAGCTGATAGTTTGTATAAAAACAGGCAGAAGAGAGAATTTCTTCTTAATTGCACCAGGGTTATCACTGGGGCTTGGTGCTGATAACTACAAATCCAGGGCTCCATTTTTCTCTTTTCTTTTCTTTTTCTTTTTCTTTTCTTTTCTTTTCCTCTTCTCTTCTCTTCTCTTCTCTTATCTCTCTCTCTCTCTCTCTCTCTCTCTCTCTCTCTCTCTCTCTCCTTGTCTTTATATTATACAGAGAGATATTGGGAAGGGAGCTAGAACACCTGCAAACCTGCTTTACCTCTCATCTTTGCCACCCGCCCACCACAGGTGGGGACTGGGAGCTCGAACCTGAGTCTTTATGCATGGTGATATGTGCACTTCACTGGGTGCACCACCACCCAACCCTCAGTAGAGAGTATTTTACCAACAGGCCACATACAGTTTGCTAATCCCTGTTGTGGAAGATTTCTGAATTGGTGATAATCACTCCTTCAGAATTGGACTTTGCTAGAACAGATTTATTTGAATGTTGTCTTACTTTTTCTCTTTTTTATTTCATTTAAAAAATTTTTTAATTTATTTCCCCTTTTGTTGTCCTTGTTGTTTTGTTGTCGTCGTAGTTATTATTGTTGTTGTTGTCGTTGCTAGATAGGACAGAGAGAAATGGAGGAGGGGGGAGACTGAGAGACACCTGCAGACCTGCTTCACCACCTGTGAAGCAACCCCTCTGCAGGTGGGGATCTGGGCGCTCGAACCGGGATCCTTACTCTGGTCCTTGTGCTTTGTGCCACGTGCGCTTAAACCACTGTGCTACCGCCTGCCCCCCCCTTTCTTTTTCTTTTTTTTTTTTTTTAAAGTATTTTATTTATTTTGTTTTTGAGAAAGATGAAGAGAGAAAGACAGCGAGAAACACCAGCGCACTGCTCAGCTCTGGCTTGTAGTGGTGCGGGGGATTGAACCTGGGATTTCAGAGCCTCAGGCATGAGAGACATACCTTTTTCTTTAAGGTCGAAGTTTACTGGGTTTTTTCTCAAACCTAAAAAAGAACATTATACTTCTCTTTTTTTCTCAACCCAAACTTCTGATTATTACTAAAGAGCACCAAGGCCACTGAAATGAAAAGTACTTGGGAAGAGACGGCTAGATAAAAAAAGAGGTGAAGTTTGAGCGGATATTAGTTGATCTGAGACATCATATGTAAATTTAAGCTAAAACAGTAGATTACATCATCTTTTGCTCTTTTATGAGAAACTAATTCCCTGGGGGAAAAAAAAAATCCCAGACAACTAGGTAACTAGTCAAAGTCATTCTTGATAACACTATAAGGAAATAATAACATCACAAGGAAAATGTAAACAATTTAATATTACTTAAAACAAACAAACAAAATACAGAGTCACCTGGTGGCTCACCTGGATAGACCGTCCTCCTTAAAATAATTCTCCAGTTTGTTTTGCATGTAGGTATTTTATGCGGTGGCGTCTTCAGGAGGTAGTTCAGAATGGATGGGTTGAAGAAAAAGTAAGGACCCCCTCCCCCACTTGCTGTAAACTTGACAAGCAGCAGGGACTGCCCCATAGTAAGATCTTGCTTTGAAAGTCAAGCCATATGTACTTTTGTGACTACCTTTCATTCATGGCACTTAACTATATATATATATATGGTTTTAGTTACTTAAGGGGAAGGAGAGAGAAAAGCAGAGCATCACTCTGGCATATGCTGTACCAGGAATCAAACTCAAGACCTCACACTTGAGAGGCCAGTACTTCATCCTCCCCACCTGCACTTAACTTTCTTTCTTTGATTTTGATGTCTTGACAGCTGCTATCATTCTTACAAAGTTGATGTGATTCTTTCAAGCCTTTGTGTCTTTTATTTGAGGGGGTGGGGGAAATGTAGTTAAATATGCATCTTTGCTAATGAGTCCTTAAACTTTGATGACAAAGTTTTACATATAACAGTTATTCTATAGTGCTATGTAATTATTAAATGGAGAAGCTGCAGTCTTGGCAGAAAATTAATAGGAATGTTTGAGTAAAATACAGTGTAAAGCCAAATCAACGACTGTAAATGTTTTAAGTTTTTGACATTTACTAGATCAGAATATTCAGAGCTAGCAGCAGTTGAGAGTGACAGGTCCAAATATTCTCACTCAGCTCTCTTGACACTTACCAGAGGCAAGATGGTGACTCAGGAGGCCCACCTTAGCTTAGTGGCTAAGTGACTGGCCCTTCCCTGTACTAACAAAATTTACTTCTATCACGGGGCACTTTTGGGGTCAGGAAAAGGAGACATTATTGGGCATTTCTATATTTAGATGTATAATAATCAATTTAAAACCTTTTTTAAGTTGACACTAATGATGAGTCATATGGAGTGATAATTAGAATATTGGGACAGGACCTGGAGATTTCTGGGATGAGAAGATTCCACAAATATAAAAATAATTTTCTATAATCCAAGCAAATATTATATATATGTGTGTGTATATATATATGTGTGTGTATATATATATATATATATATATATATATATATATACACACACACACACACACTGTGGGATAGAATTAAGAGGAAAATGAAATGCTGAAAGGTGTTATGATCTGTCATACTTTGGAATGTTCACAGGCACATACATACATGCACAATAACTATTAAGTGCATTTTGTGAAGTTATAACACAGAATTACCTATCTAGCTAAGGTTAGATTCATAAACTACTAACAAATGTAAATTTCCCCAAATGTTTTGTCATTTTATCTTTGCTTCTTTCCCTTATTGACACTGATATTTACATATAAAAATGCATTTAAAAGAACTTAAGCAAAAAATATTTTGCACCTATGAAGACTTGTATTTTAAAAATTTAACCTTTATTTTTGTCCAGGATCACTTGAAATTTATCTTGGGATAATATGGGAAACACAACCTTTTTCTTGGAGGAAACTTTTTTGTTTGTTTGTTTTTGTGTTTTGTTTGTTTTTTAATTTTTGTATTATCTTTATTTATTGGATAGAGACAGCCAGAAATCTAGAGGGTGGGGGAGATAGAGAGGGAAAGAGAAAGAGAGACACCTGCAGCACAGCTTCACCACTTGCAAAACTTTCCCTCTGCAGGTGGGGACCGGGGCCTCGAACCTGGGTCCTTGAGCACTATAACCATGTGCTCAACCAGGTCCCTTGGAGGAAACATTTTTGAGTGATCACCAATTTAAGACCAAAAACTGACAACAAAAGAAGTCGAGTCAGTTTTGTATTTATCTCTTTAATTTTTTTTCCTTTGTTGATAGAGAGCTAGCAGAGGAACACTCCACTTTTTTATATGGTGCCAAGGGTTGAACCCAGGACCCCATACATGTAGACCGTTCACTCTACCCTTGAACAACCTTTGTGAATCTGGTTTTTGTTTATTTAAAGTCTGATTCACTTGCAGTATCTTAATTCTTTATACACACACACAACAAATAGTATACTAAATATTTTTTCTTAACTAAACCTAGTCTCCCGTCTTATCATCCATTCCATTTAAAGTCCACCAAAAATACAGTGTTAGAGCAATTTTGACATCAGAAAGATGGTAACTTAAAAAGAAAAGTTACCACAGGAAGTGCATTACCTAAATTTAGATTGGTGTCAAAATGACTTACTACAAGAAAAAGACAGTGATTCTTCTACCTCCTGTTCACCTTCCTAAATCCAGATTAATTATATTTTCTGTTGGCTGTTGTGCAGATGTACTTAAGATTTTTCTTTCACTTCAAAGGATTACCCATTTTTTATTTAGTAAAATAAACTAGGTAAGAATTAAAATAAACTAGGTAGTAAAATAAACTAGGTAAGAATTGCAGTTAACTGCCTTGTGATTTTTGACTCAGAAAAGAACCATTAGTTGAGTGTGTGCTCAACTTGCCACTAACTTACTAAAAGACAGGAAGAACTTCTACTTTGATGATATTAGTCACACAATGGAGCATGATCAAGTGATACTCTTTCTAATGCTAACAGACCACTTATGATGAGGATTTAGAGGTAGTCTGAATAGAATTTTCTCTTGTTACTGGCTTCGTTAGAAAGTCAAACCATATTTTAAACTGGTAGTGTTCTGAAACTTCCTACAAATATAGAATGTATTAGTATTTTTAACAAAAGTTCATAAGGCAAATGTAGTAGAATTGTAGTTTTTATTTAAAAGTTCTGCTTTATAATTTATTAGAATATGTATGCTATCAAAATGCACGGTGTTCTTTATATTTCCCTCAGGGAGCAAGTTGATTTGACACATGAAAAATTCATAGAGTCAGAAAAATGAGAAATTAAAGAAATCAAATCCAATTTTCATTTTGTAGAACGTTTTTAAAAAATCTTTCTGACTCATTTTCTGCCTGAAATAGTTTAAACTAACTATTCAAATTGATGTGGCTAATTTGAGCATTCAAATAGATGCCTAAGCAAAACTTTGAAGTATCTTGGCAAAGCCTTTTAAAGGAAGGCATTAATCTTTTTGTCTTGTGAAGAAATCATGCTTAACAAAGTAGATAAGGACTAGAAGAACTTTTGATGAGAATAAAAGTTTATAGAACTTAAGGAGTGGAAATGTTTAATCCAAAATTTAGTGTGATCAAAACTTACATGGCTACAACAGAAAATACCATAGTCGTTCAGTATTTTAAGATTTATTTATTTATTTAAAGAGAGAGAGAGAACAAAAACAGATCATCATTCTGGCACATATGCTGCCAGAGACTGAACTTGGTACTTCATGCTTGAGTCCAGAGCTTTATATCCACTGCATCACTTCCCGAACCACAATCAGTTTTTTTCTGGGTTTTTTTTTTTTTCCTCCAGGGTTATTGCTGGGGTTTGGTTCCTGCACTACAAATCCACTGCCATTTTTCCCATTTTGATGCCCTTGTTGTTACCCTTATTATTGTCATTATTATTATTGTTGTTGTTGTCATTGCTGTTGTTGTTGGGTAGGACAGAGAAAGACAGACACCTGCAGACCTGTTTCACTGACCGTGAAGTGACCCCCTGCAGGTGGGAAGCCAGGGGCTAGAACTAGGATCCTTGCTCAGGTCCTTGCACTTGGCGCCATGTGCACTTAACCTGCTGAGCTATCGCCTGACCCCCTCAAATTTTATTTCTCAACAACTTAAAGCGTATAGACATTCTGAACTTGACTGCTTTGAAGAACTCTTAAAGTAAACTTAAAACAACTAGGTCATTGTTAAATATGGATTCCAAATTGAAAATTGACCAGAAATAAACAGAAGCAAAGCAATTTTTATCTTTAGTAGGAAAAATTTCAAGATAGAGTTTTCTTATGGTAAGCTGATTGAAGTCAAATAGTGCCTATAGTTTGGGCCTCCAAAGAAGTTCATACCTGACTGTCATAGACAGATTGCTTTAATTGCTTTTCAAGAGCTAGGCTTTTTTTTTTTTTTTTTTTTTTTGCCTCCAGGGTTATTGCTGGGGCTCGATGCACCATGAATCCACTGCTCCTGGAGGCTATTTTTTCCCTTTGGTTACCCTGGTTGTTTTATCATTGTTGTGGTTATTATTATTTTTGTTATTGATGCCATTGTTGGAAAGAACAGAGAGAAATGGAGAGAGGAGGGGAAGACAGAGAGGGGGAAAGAAAGATAGACACCTGCAGACCTGCTTCACCGCTTGTGAAGCGACTCCCTTGCAGGTGGGGAGCCAGGGGCTCGAACCAGGATACCTCTGCCGGTCCTTGGGCTTTGTGCCACGTGCCTTCAACCCACTGCACTACTGCCTGACCCCCCCCAAGAGCTAGGCTATTTTATGGTTGAATTTGATCAACTCTTTAAGTGGCAAAGATTTAGTATTTGGAAATTAGGTTTAATATGGCATAGAAAAGACTAGAAGATAGTATAATAGTTAGGCAAAATGATTTTCATTCCGGAGCCTCCCAGGTTCCAGTCTCCAGCACTACCTTCAGCCACAGTTGAGCAGTGCTCTGGTAAAAAAAAAAACAACTTAATTTTTCAAAATTATAAAACAAATCTAATTCAAACCATCTAAATTTTATATACAAAAATGTTCTATTTTAAACTCATCTTTTTAGATATAAGAATAGATTGCGAAGAAAGAGTCATGACTTTCTCACAGAACTCTGAAAGTATGTATAGTTATTTTTCTCCATGATAATTTTAATTGTACTTTATTTGTATGGCGGAAAAAAGAAAAGGGGTCTAAAGTCAGACTGTTAATAATCTATATTGTTCAAACTTCCTCTTTTTTTTGAGGCTAGAGCATCCACTGAGGAAAATAATAAACTTTTAGTTGTTACATATTTATTTGGAAATTTCTCGTCTGAGACAGTCTGCAAAGTTTTCTCATGAGGCAACTTTCTATTCCCCTTATCTCCACAAACATGATAAGACCAAAGGGCACATGAGCTATGTAGTACGGATACATGGTTTCAGAGAACTATAGGAAGCCTTACAGTTGATCAAAACCACTTTCTTGTCTCTGTAGCTCTTTTTAGTATCTAACTATATGATATTTATCACACATTTTAAAATTATAAGTTAATAGAGTTAAAAGGAATTCATCAGATTGACTGAGTGTCAATTACTCTGTTCCAGGTACTTCCCTTGGAATGTAATAAATATTTAAAGATGTACATTTATGTTTATGTATTTAGCAACGCATGATAAACTTACACTTTAATGAAATGTAACTTCCAAAAAATTATCTATATGCATTTAGAAAAAAATTAGCTATTAAGTGAGTATTTGAAGAAGTACAAACAGTTTTGCACACTGTTCAACCCAGTTGGCAATGGCCTAGTGGGTGTTCATGAGGTAGGTGACGGAGCTGGGGATATGTGTATGGGTATCCAGACATTATTTGCTTACTTATTACCGCCAGTATTATTGCTGGGGTTTGGTGCCTGCATGACTCCAGTCTTCCCTGTGGCCATCTTGTTCTTTCTCTGTCTCTTTCTGGTAGAGAGTAAAAGATAGAGGGGTGGAGGTGGATAGCATAATGGTTATACAAAGAGACTCATGCCTGAGGCTCCAGTGTCCCAGGTTCAATCCCTCACACCACTATAAACTAGAGCTGAGCACTGCTCTGGTAAAATTAAAGAGAGAGAGAGACAGAGTAGAGCTACTTGCAGTACTGTTCTACTGTGAAGTTTCCCTCTCCTACTGGTGGGGATCTGGGCCTTGAACCTGGGTCCTTAAGCTTGGTAATATGTATGCTCTACTGTGAGCCACCACCTGGCCTCAGGAGCTGGTTTTTTTTGTTTTATTTTTTTTTTATTCCTTTGCTCTGTTTTTTTTTTTTTTAGTTGTTTGTTTTTTAGATTCATTTATTCATGAGAGAGAATAAATGGCCTTGCATATGTGGTACCAGAAATGGAACCCAGTGCCTCACACATGCAAGTCTTGTGCCTACCACTGAGCCACTTTCATGACTGCTTATCGTTGTAATAGTATGAAAATGTAGCTACCACCTTTATAAATGCAAAAGTATACCTTCATAAACTGTGTCACTTCGGACTCAGCCAAAGAGCATGAATGTGCACTCCACAAGGGGAAACATGGCTGTTGCTGCTGGAGAATCTACACTCGGTGTCTCTAAGTGACATTTTTTTTTAATTCTAATTTATTATTGGATAGACGGAGAAATTGAGATAGAGAGACAGAGACATGTGCAGCCCCACTTCACCACTCATGAAACTTTCTCCCTACAAGTGGAGACCAGGGACTTGAACCTGGCTCCTTGCACAATATAATGTGTGCGCTTAACCAGGCGTGCCACCACCTGGCCCCTCTAAGTGACTTTTGTCTGTCTGTGCTGACTTTGGAACTTGACCTGTAGCTAAGATGTATTTCTCCAATATGTGATGCCTGCCTTTTCTATTAAAAATGAATGCATAGACTATGGGCTTGGAATTGCCCTAATTAATAGGAAGGCCTGGGAAAAGGGTCTCCAAATTATTGATAGGCTAGTTAGCTCTATACAAATCATGAAAATATCACTGCAAAACAAACAAAAAGGAACAAATTCAGCCTCTACATGAAAGACAGGAATTGTCAGTAGAATAAAATTGTAAGCTGTTCCGCTTTAAGTGTATCTCATATCAGATGTAAATGATTTAGTTTGGATTGCCAGCATAGACAGAAAGGGTTAGTCATGGTCAAGGATTCCACATCTATGCAGTGACTTAGGAAAAACTGCTTAGCCACTTTTCATGCTGGTTCATATACCATTTTGTCAGCCAACATGGCCAGTGACTTGAGAAAGCCAGTGTCATTTGAAACAGAAAGTGCAAGCAGGAAAAAACACCACTCAGACTGAAAATGAAAACTTAGCTGGTTTATTACTTTAAGTATATTGTGCCCCCCCCCTTCCCTTAAAAAAAGAAGAACTTTAAAAGGAAACAGACCTTTACTAAGTGCTGAGTTTGCATTTTATGTAAATTTGTAAAATCGTATGTCTGTTTTTTTTTTGTTATTGTTTTTAGAAGACTTGACCTCAAAACCCAAACCTCATTTCTTAGTCATAGTATAAACATAATTAGAGTTATACATACTTGTTATTAATGATTAGCTGAGAATAAATGGGATTTTCTAAATTGCCAATTAATCACAATTTCTAGTCCAGTCATCTTTCTATAAATGAGGCTATTGAGAACCAAAAGATTAGATAATGTATCCTTTGTTGATTTAATTAAATGATCAGTTAACTGCTTAAGCCTGAAATACGAGAGTATTTGCATGGTTTGGCTATGGTAGTTCAGTGGCACCTTAGTTCAATTAGGTTATAACTGCAAATGAACCTGTGCAATTGGAGCGGGACTAGATAAACTCTTCTGTTTGTTAACTACAGCCTGGCAGTGAGCTGGACAACTTGGAGGAGATTTTGGATGACTTACAAAATAGTCAATTACCACAGCTATTCCCGGACACGAGACCAGGAGCCCCTGCTGGATCAGTTGACAAGCAAGCCATCATCAATGACCTCATGCAACTCACAGCTGAAAACAGCCCTGTCACACCTGGTGGAACCCAGAAAACAGCACTAAGAATTTCACAGAGCAGTGAGTATGAGATATTGATGGTTTAAGTATGAGAGATGCCAAGAAGCGTATATAGGATGACAATCACAGACAGAGATTATTAAAAGCTGATGCAAACAGCTTAGTCATTTCAAGGTTTTTGTGGTCAGATAGCACCATCTACTGTTCTAGTCCTTTGAAACAACATTCAAAATGGATTCTAGTAAACATTGCTTTCCAACATTCTATAGTTAATTTTGACTGTCATATTTTCTTCCAAGTTATTGCCTTAGAAATAGTATTTAATATAGATATTTACATATTTTAATATATAACTGAATACTTGAAATATAGAACATGAGAGTTCTCATTTTTTTTTAGAAATAATATACCATTAAAATCTCAGAATATTAATCACTGTACCTTTGAGGACTGCACTCATTAAAAGGTAGCTTGTTCAGTCTTCTAGGAGTCTCACACCAATTTTACATGTAACAGATGCATTTTAACCTGCACTTTAATTTTAATTAGTTTGAAATAAAACAATTTTATACAATATTTCTTATTTCTTTTGTTTAGATTTTTTAAGTTTAAGATGAACACTATAAGCATTTAACATATAAACTTAATAATTATCCAAGTTATCTACTAGTATTAAATGAAAAATATTTATTTTTCCTATACCAGGGTCATAAGTTATAAAGATAATTGACTACCATAGTATAAATTAGTAAACTGGATGCATTTTTCCCTCAAGTGCAGTTTGATTCAAAACTCAGCATTTGCTTTCAAACCAGAATGACAGCTGTCAACCAAATCAAAAAATACTTTAAATTATTACATGTTTTTTAAGTGATGCTTGATTATTGATAATAAAAATGGGGTTTTGCTTTTATTGCTCAAGCCTGCCCATTTTCTTGGGAATTGGATGGGAGGTAAGAGTCAAAGTTGAGACATAAGTAAAAAATAAACTGAGAATTTATGCTTATAAGCCAAAAGGCATTAATGAAAACCTGCATGGGAACTCCTCTGCCTTCGCCTCCTATTGATACTAGATTTTTGAATGGTAACCACATAAAATCCTGAGGAAATCTTGATTAAGTATGTATATAATTTTCATCCTAAGTTCTAATTACTGTAAATGTGCTGTTTCTGTTACTGTATAAGTATTTATTATTTCTATCCCAAACTGTATCTGTAGACTCAAGAGAAAGTGAAGTATTTCTTTAGTAGATCTATTCTATAAATTATGATTCAAAGGAGGTCTCGAAACTCGACATCAGGCTCAACCTGACGCTGTTGACTGGCTACGGAAGAAGGGCAAACGCTAGAAGAATAATTATGATCTTGATATTTGTAATTTTTTTTTTAGATTTTATGTTATCAAATTAATGGTTGTCTTTGTAGTGGTATAATGTATTAGTGTGGTATATGGTACATAGTTCTTATTAATGAAACATAAATACCATTTCAAATTGGAATATAGGCCACCAAGGTATTGCTGGGATTTGGTGCCTGTATGAGCACTCCACCAATCCCAGCAGCCTTTTTTTTTTTCCAAATAGAGACAGAGAAATGGAGGGATGGAGGAAGGGAAGGGAGATAAGAGATACCTGTGGCACTGCTCCACCACTTGTGAAACTTCCCTCCTACAGGTGGAGACCAGGGACTTGAACCCAGATCCTTGCATATGGTAATTTGTACACTCTCCTGGGTGTGCTACTGCGTAGCTTCAAATGTGTATGGAATTTAAAGAAGCTGTATTTATATTATTAAATGTGGCAGCAGAGTAATGTGATACCTACTTCATATAGCAGATTTCATACTTTAGAATCTGATTCCAATGAGAATAATCACTTTTATCCTAATTTACTGCCAGGAAAATCTCATTAAAAAAAATGTTATCCTAACATCTAAAGCACACATAGCTGTTTGATGCTGTATGCAAATACCTATAACTCCATAGCTATGACAAAGTAATATTCCAAAATTTAAATGATATACTATAAAACTCTATATAAATTGTTACTTGACAAAATTAACTGAATATTATAAATTACCATTGGAAAGAGAAAATAATAGTAAATGATACTTTTTTCCCCTAAACTGTCAATAAGTAGAAAGCTATTGATGAGATTGTGAGTTTACATTTTGACAATGCATAGATATACTTTTTTGTTTATGAATTTGTTCTTTTACATAGGCAGTTGGTCCCTGAGATACATACCTCCTGTTATTTTACAGAGGACATTTTCCCTGAACACTATTTCTATTATTTTATTTTTCACTATTCTTTATTAACCTTCAATTTTCATTTGTTTTCTCCTTAGCTTTTAATAACCCACGACCAGGGCAACTGGGCAGGTTATTGCCAAACCAGAATTTACCACTTGACATCACATTGCAAAGCCCAACTGGTGCTGGACCCTTCCCACCAATCAGAAACAATAGCCCCTACTCAGTGATTCCTCAGCCAGGAATGATGGGTAATCAAGGCATGATAGGAAACCAAGGAAATTTAGGGAACAGTAGCACAGGTAAGGGTTCAAATACACTGTTATTTTATTGGTGAGATATTTTAAGTGATGTCTATTTGTTCACATCAAACTAATAGAATATTTGAAGTAAAAATTTTGTTAGAAATTAGTATTGAATAGAAAATAATAGAAAAATCTATAAATTTTCACTGGTGGTGGCATATGGAGCTTCAGGAAGCATTTTATTCTGTGTTACTTTCTGAGGTGTCTAATCATTAATGCTATTACAGTTGCTATTCTAGGTACTGTAGTGGTGTGTGTAAGATAGTCTGCTGATGGCTAGCATCTCCTACTGATGACTTGTCTTTAGAAAATTGCAGGATGAAAGTTTAAAAGAACAATTTCAGCAGCAGTATGATTGAATTAATAGTAATGGATCCAGGATTTTATTTATTTATTCATTCATTTATCTTATCAGAGAAATACTCAACCCTGGCTTATGCTGGTGCTGAGAATTGAATCTGGGACCTTTCATGCTTTAGGCATGACAGTGTTTTTGCATCACCATTAGGCTACCTCCCTAGCCCGGGGACTCCATTTTTGAAGGTGTGTGAAGTTTTGCCTATGATCTTGTTTGGACTTTGACCTACTATAACTTAAGGTCTCTGCTAATTGCCCACACACACTTCCTATGTGGTAATCACTGTTTTAGCAGCTACCATATTACCAAACCTGCATGTGATTCAGGCTAGAAATCATTGAAGCAGCACTGGTGCTGTTACACCAAGCTCTGTACTCTGTAACACCTATTTATCACATTTGTGAAAGGGTTTTCTTTTCTCAAACTGGGATCCTTGTGCAGGTCCTCATGCTTCATCCTATGTGTGCTTAACCCAGTGCACCACCACCCGAGCCCCTTAAAAGGGTTTTCTAATGCTGTGCTATTCACAGCTTAAAGCTGTCTTCCTTTATCAAAGAGAGGTGGTAGAGACAACGTCATTGAGCGAAATGATAACAATAAAATAATTTTTTTAAGTATTTATTTTATTTATTTATTCCCTTTTGTTGCCCTTGTTGTTTTATTGTTGTAGTTATTATTGTTGTTGTCGTTGTTGGATAGGACAGAGAGAAATGGAGAGAGGAGGAGAGAAAGATAGACACCTTCAGACCTGCTTCACCGCCTGTGAAGCGACTCCCCTGCAGGTGGGGAGCCGGGGTTCGAACTGGGATCCTTATGCCGGTCCTTGTGCTTTGCACCACCTGCGCTTAACCCGCTGTGCTACAGCCCGACTCCCTAAAATAATTTATATTTAGTGTGTTTGACAGACTTTTTTGAGTTGAGCATATGATGCCCATACATACTGAGAATAACAACTTCAGTTATTATTTAGTTATATCATGCATGGAAAACATGAACAGTGCTATAATAAAATGATGTATTTGTTCAACAAATATTTATTGGCTGTCTACCTACCATTTATGCCAGGCACTTATTACTTAACTAATTTACATAAACACAGGATTTCTATTTGAATATTTATTTACATTTAAGACTTAATGTTGATTATATAAATAAAATACTGCTTTTATAAAGTTGTTTCAGTGAAGAAGAACAAATATTTAGCAGTGACTATTATAGCATAAGAGGATTTTGAGTTCTTGTAGGAAGCTTACATAGGAATTAGAAGCTACACATACATTCAAGGCTGGGCAGATGGCAGCCTAAGAGGACACGTGTCTAGGTGCTAAAGGTCATACAGTACCTCTGCTGTATTAAATTTTTTTAAAAATCCCCAAAACTAAAAGCACTAAGAATATCCCAGTTATAGTCACTTAGTTTTGTTGCATTATGAATGCTTTTCCCTTCTGCATTCTAGACATATGTTTGCACATGTTTGTTTTAGGTTTTGTTTTGTAATTGCCACCAGAACTGCTGCTAAGGCTCAGTGCCTACACAACCAATTCACTGCTTCTGCTGGGCCTCCCCCACTCTTGCTTTTTGTATAGAAACAGAGAAACTGAGAGGGATGGGGGAGATGGAGGGAGGGAGAGAGCAATACCTACTGCACTGCCTCACCATTTATGAGGCTTCCTTCCTGCAGGTGGAAACTGGAGGCTTGAGCTCAGGTCCTGTGCATGGTACTGTGTGTGCTCTGCCAGGTGCACCACTAGCCAGCCCCATATATGATTTAGATAACGGATTTTTTTTAATTGAAATTTCTTTTCTGCCATAACTTTGTATGTGTATGGTTCAAATTTAATCAGGCATAGATTATATATAGAGAGATAGATTTATATATGTGTGTCATTCTAATTAATTATTCACTCTTAATTATCCTTCTGGTTTTTTTCTGTTTGTTTGTTTTGTTTTGTTTTATTTTTCCATTGGAGAGAGGCAGGAAAATTGAGAGGGAAGGAGGAGATAAAGAGGGATAAAGACAGAGAGACACCTACAGCTCTGCTTCACCACTTGTGAAGCTTTCCCCCTGCAGGTGGAGACCAGGGACTTGAACCTGGGTCCTTATGCACTGTAATATAATTATCCTTCTATAGCACATTTTTCACTAATAGAAAACACCCACAATCCATGTTCTCTCCACTTCTTCAATATGGTCTATTTTTAACTGTTTTAATTAAAGTAAATAGAAGTCAAGTCATATATCTTACAGCAGAACCTTTATACATTCATCACAAGATATTTTAAAATGAAGGGCCCTCATTTGTGATTTCCTCTCCTTTGGGATATCAAGTTTTAGCAAACATTTGGTCATCGTTAGCATCCCAGGTCAGCTAGAACAAATACTTGCAAGGCTTGGGAGTATTGTGCTATTATTGCTGAAAGAACTGTTAACATCTCAAGTAAATACGGATTTTTTTATAGATCTGTCCTAACCCATTCTAGATCTATATAATGAAGAATATGGAGTACTGAAATAATTGAAATTTCTTGCCTTAGTCTTAGCTATAACACACTACAGTAAACATCAGAAAGATCCTGTAATTTCTCTCAGGCTTGGTCAGCTTTGAGGCTTAGCAAATTAGGATACTCTGACAGGCATTCAAGGATCTGAAAAGCTGGCATATGCTTTATAGGCTATTATCTGTGATTTAGTTGATAATTAGAATATTGATTATCAGTTTTTACCTTGGTCCTCTTAGCCTCACCTCCGTTTTGGAAAGTAAAGTATTGACGTGTATGTCAGCTAATGTGATTCACTTCCTCAGGAAGGAAGTTGGGGTTATCCACACACCACAGCACCTGTTTCTAAGTACATATGGGAACAATTTTTAACAGCTTTTCTGAGCGATGAAGAGTGGCAAGTTTATGTTGTGAAAAACTTTTTTGTAGTAAAGGCCAATTCTTATTTCTTAGTCGAGGTCCCACATCTGTTCCAATGAGAATGTAAGGAACTGGGCTAATTGTGCTTTACAGAGTGATCATCTAATACAGAATAAAATCATCTGGTGTTCAGACATGCTGAATATGTTTTCAGTTACTGCATCTCTCAGTTTCCTTTGGTTTACCAGCAGGAATGATTGGTAATAATGCTGCCCGACCTACCATGCCATCTGGGGAATGGCCACCTCAGAGCTCTGCTGTGAGGGTCACCTGTGCTGCTACCATCAGTGCCATGAACAGACCAATCCAAGGAAATATGATTCGGAACCCGACAGCCAGCATCCCCATGAGACCTAACAACCAGCCTGGTCAAAGACAGATGATTCAACCTCAGGTCATGAATATAGGTGAGGCATCCCCAGTCCTCTTTGCTTTTTATGTTTATGCTTTCTTAGAAGTACCAGCTTCATATGTTCTTTTCAAGACCTGGTCCTAATTTGCAGCTTAGGTCATCCCCCCTGTGCCAAGCTGTCCTGTTAACACAAGTACATAACCATCCTTGTTTCGTTTATTTTCATTAAATTACCGGGTCTCAGCTTACTGGACAGTGACATAGAGTGTCACACTGTGGGTGCTCTGTATGTACTGCTCTAAAGGTATATTTCAGCATATGGCAGTGGTTCCTAGTCTGGTTGGTCTTCAGAGTCAGCTCAGGGTTTTAAAATGCATATTCCTGGGCCACTTTTCTCAGCTGCTAAACCAGACTCTCCCATATCGTATTGAAGACATAAGACCTTATATAACATCTTACAAAAAGTGAGGATTCTCTTTGGGTACAGTTCATATGTTATTAAAATTAAAGCTCTGATATATTTCATGATGGCATTTATAAGAAATGTTCAGAATAGACCAATCTTTATGCATAGAAAGTAGATTCATGACTACCTAGGACTGTGGATCTGGAGGGAAATAGGAAATGACTTGATTGTCATGGCATTTCTTTGGGGGTAGATAAAATAAAGATGTTCTAAAATTGATTATGATGATGGTTGAGCAGTTTTGCAAATAGACCAAAGTCCACTCAATCATGCTCTTTAAGGCTTGAATGGTGTGATGTATAAATTATATCATTAAAGTTGCCATTAAAAAATTAATGGCCTGTGCAATTCCTATCTGAGCTTATTTTCATTATTATCGACACCTTAACCTTCCTCTTTTATATTAGCATGATTCCAATAAGTTAATGTTTCTGTACTTTTTCTTATAGTTAGATATTGCACAATGAGTAAGAGCGAAATTATCAGTGGAAGGATGCCAAAATTGTTTTGACAAGATAATGCAAAATTCTCGTCCTTCCTCCAGCATCAGTTTTTCTTACCCAGCTATTTAATTGCTCAGGGCATTTTAGATTTTGTTTCTAAGAGATACATTTGGCATCAGATATGTTTCAGAACAACTTAATTAGTTCTGAAACATAAATTTATAGAATTTGATGCTTGCATGCAAAAAAACTAAACTGACCAGATTTTTTTTTTCTTGTTTCTTAAAACTACAAATTCAACAGAAAGGTATCTGGTGTAATAGAAGATAGGTTCACAGATAATAATAGCAAAAGAAACATGACAAAATCTCTATTATCCATTAACTTGAAAAAGAACTCACCAAACACAGCCACTTGGGTTGTCTGGCCTCTTCTCTGCCCTGCTCTTAGTGGAAGTGAGTGAAGTGTGATTTCCAGGAGCAAGTAGTTTAAACCAGCAAGTCTCAAAAATACGGTCTATTTCAACAGTGTCCTTTCAGGGGGGTCTACAAGATCCAGATAATTTTCATTATAATATTAAGACTCTTTGTCTCCCTCAGTCTCATTCTGTCATGGGAATACAGTGAGGTTCACTGTGTTGTGTGGTGTCACAGTAGGTGAGATGTGAAAGCACGTAGGAGATTCTGACTGCCTTCTGTCAGTCCAGACACTAATATGATTTGCAGTGATGTGACAAAATATATATATATTTAAAAATTGTATTTATTGAGGCTGAGTGATGGTGCACCTTACTGTGCATAAGGATCTGGGTTTTCAGGGTAGAAACAGGTCAGCAGGAGTCTATTTTTCTCTCTCCTTCTCTATCTTCCCCTCCCCTCTCAATTTCTGATTTTTAACTAAACTATTAACTATTGTTTTTATTTTCCAGTACAATAAATATTAGATATGACTCACCCCTAAAAAAGTTGTTTAAGAATATATAGACTCCTGAGTAAAACAGTTTAAAACTGATGGTTTAGTTATTCTCTAAAGTGGGTTATTAGCCTCATGTTTATAGTCTTTTTATTTTCTTTGCTTAAGAACAAATACTGTTTTACTTTTACAAACTTATCATGGCTTCTGCCCATTTTATTTTCTATAGAGCAGATATTTCACTTTGTATTACACAGCAGAAGTAAATACTTCCTTGACTACGACCTATAAATTTGGGGTGCTTTTCCTTTTTCAGGGCCATCTGAATTAGAGATGAACATGGGGGGACCTCAGTATAGCCAACAACAAGCTCCTCCAAATCAGACTGCCCCCTGGCCTGAAAGCATCCTGCCTATAGACCAGGCATCTTTTGCCAGCCAAAACAGGTGAGTCATGTGACCATCCACACAATCCAAGAGTGTAGCATCATGAGTTCAATATACTGTACTTTTTTTTTGCCTCCAGGCTTTGTTTTTTTTTTTTTTTTTTTTTGCTTCCTGGGGCTCGGTGTCTACACTATGAATCCACTGCTCCTGTGGCCATTTTTTTTATTATTCTTTTTATAGGACAGAGAGAAATTGAGAAGGGAGGGGAATATAGAGAGGAAGAGAGAGAGATAGACACCTGCAGACCTGCTGAAGAGATTATCCAACTGAAGTGATTGAGGGGAGGGTTCAGAACTTTGAAGAAAGGTATGAGTTAAGAGATAGAGGTAGCAGGAAGTCAGTCCAGCTGGCTACATCACGTAATCAACCTAAAGATTAGCTACTGAAGCAACACAGTAAGCTGAGGGTAGCAAAGAATGGTTATGTTAAAAACATTTCACCACATTAAATAGTAAAAATAAATGGTATTAATCTGAAGGTCAGACTGAAAGAATAAGTTGCAAATAGATCTACAGAGGATATTAAATTCCCGACTGAAGATCCTTTTCGTCAAACCATTGAAAAACCTGCGGGGGGCAGGGGGATGGTATATTAACAAATTTGATTAAGTTTTCCTGTTTCTGATTATCTCATCATTTTTGTTTCTAGGGTGATCTCTTTAATTATTTTTGAAATACTTTGTATTTGTTGTGCTATGATTTCAATCCAGTATATGTAGGTTTGAAGTCATCTGTTTTACTTGGCATTTTGTATATTCTATACCATTTAAATTAATGTTCACAATCAATTCTGGAAGTTTTTATTTTAAGCTATTGTCTCTCTGTTGCCCCTCCTCCATTTTTCTCTGTCTCTAGGATTCTGCTAAGACTTGTTACATCTTTTCTTTCTTTATCAGAGTGTTCTGTGTTGTCTCTGGACCTTAACCAGGAACAGGCTTCCCCGCCTCCCCACACCGCTCCGCAGGCTAGACAGAGACAGAGAGATAGAGAGAGAAAAGGGAAAATACCACAGCACTAAAGCTTCCCCAAGTGCAGTGAGGATTTGGGTCAAACCTTGGTCACTCGTGTGACACTGCTGACACACTATGTAAATTGAGCTACCTTACACTGCTCCAGGATATCAGAATTTTTAAAATTGTAGGTAGGTAGGTAGGTAGGTAGGTAGGTAGGTAGGTAGGTAGGTAGGTTGGTGTGTGTGTGTGTGTGTGTGTGTGTGTGTGTGTGTGTGTGTGTGTGTGTGTGTGTGTGTGTGTATACACCTTTTTTTCTTTTTCCTTTTTTTGTCATCTCCACAGCTTCACAACTTTGGGTTGGCTTTTTCAGATAGAGAGGGAAAGACAGCAGTAGAGGGAGAAAGCAAAGATACCAGAGCACCAGCTTTCCCCAGTGTGAAGGGGTCAGACTTGACCCTGGACTGAATGCATGGCTAACCGCACCCTCCCAGGCTGGCACTTCCTCTCACCATATTTCTATATTCATATACTCTTAGTATATGTGCTGCCAAAGCGAGCACCCTAATTCATATATTTTTATGTCCTTCTCCCTGTTACATTTGGAGTAATTTATTCATATTCTAGTTTATTAGTTTTTTTTTTTTTCCCACCAGAGTTGTTGCCGGGACTCAGTGCCTGCACGATGACTCCACCATGCAGAAGTCATTTTTTCATATTTATTTATCTTTTAAACTTTTTTTTTTTTTTAATGAGAAAGATACACAGAGACCATAGTACTGCTCAGCTCTGGCTTATGGGTACTTGGAATTGAACCTAGGACCTTTGGTGATGCAGGAATGAAAGTCTTTTTGCATAACCATCATGCCATCTCCCCAGCCCCTTTATTTATTTTTAAAAATTTTGATAGGGAGAGAGAGGGGGAGAGAGAGAGAAGCCTGCAGCCTGCTCTGCAGCTCGTGAAGCCTCTCCACCACCAGGTCCTCACTCCTGGTAACTGGTGCGTGGCAGTGGCATCACTGCCTGACCCCATTCATTAGTGACCTCTAGAAATGTTTAATCAAATCATATTTTTCATTTCTAAATGTTCTACTTTCCTGGTCATTTTCCATAGCCTCTTATTATTAACTTATTTTTTGTGATTTCATCTTTCAGTTTTTAAAGATTATACTTATTATTTTTGAAATTTCTATATCTAGTAACTTTTATCTGAATTTCTTGGAGTTTTTTTTTTGTATTCTTGGAATTTTATATCTAGTTACTGACTCATTCATAGTGACATATTTCTCTCAGTATTTTGGTTACAGCACTTGAGTCAAAATTGAGGCTTTTTTCTTTCTTTTTTTATTATTTTCCCTTTTGTTGCCCTTGTGTTTTTTTTTTTTAATTGTTGTTTTTATTGATGTCGCTGTTGTTAGATAGGACAGAGAGAAACGGAGAAAAATGGGCACAAGTGATGAAGTTTAGCAGGATTTCTGAAGTCTCATATGGGTAGAATACATTTCTAGAACTTGTTTCTTTAAAATGTAAGTTGGGGGAGTCGGGCTGTAGTGCAGCGGGCTAAGTGCAGGTGGCGCAAAGCACAAGGACCGGCATAAGGATCCCTGTTCGAACCCCGGCTCCCCACCTGCAGGGGAGTCGCTTCACAGGCGGTGAAGCAGGTCTGCAGGTGTCTTTCTCTCCCCCTCTCTGTCTTCCCCTCCTCTCTCCGTTTCTCTCTGTCCTATCCAACAACGACAACAACAATAATAACTACAACAATAAAACAACAAGGGCAACAAAAGGGAATAAATAAATAAAATAAATATTTAAAAAAATTTTTAATAAATAAATAAAATAAAATGGAAGTTGGTTTCAGTATAAGTCCCACTCTAGGATGAAATGCTTTTTATCATAATTTGCACTGCACACAGCTGAAAACTGCCCATTTTTTTCTTCTCCATATCTTAAGGGAGTAAAAAATGGATTCAGTGAGGCTTAAACCAAACAAAATAGTTCCAAATATGAGCCCTGCAGTAGAACTTACGGGAAAAGTTTTAGGCCTAGTTACTCTACTCAAAGAAGAGATTAGGGGAACTGCTTTCTCAACTGTCTTAATGAGCTAAAGGAAGGAGTGGGGTGAGTGGTTTTAATCAGTTCAGTTAGGAAAGAAACTTTGATTTTCAAACCTCACTTTGCCAGTGAACCACCTCTGAAGGTGTAGTAAAAGGCACATCTCTGGGCCCTGATGCTATGGTGCTGGTTTCTGTTTGTTCACTTGCTGTCTCCATCCCGTCACCACCCCACTCCCACCCAGCACTGGGCCTTCTTCACTCCAAGAAGGAAAGATACCTGGCTTGAATCTGGGATGTATGCATGACAATTGACAGTGCACTGTCCAGGTGAACTAGATCTTGCAAGCTTGATCCTGTGTTTATAACAAGCCCATGGTGACGCCATCTTCCTGGGTCCTCTTGGAAAAATAGCAGAACCAATCAGGAGCAGTGCAGAACCTCCACTGCTGGATTACTTGGGACTGGGGTATGGTATAGATGGTCACTATAGTCGTGTTTTGAGGTCACACTTTCTCAGGACTCTTCCATATCTTTAAGTCTAATTTCATAGTGTCAGTGAGTATTATGCTTTTTCTGAATATGTGTATTTAATCATTTTAAAACTACCATTTCCATCAAAAGTTGACTAAAAAGGTAGTTTAGCCAACCTGGTAGTTGGCTAAAATGTTAAACTTTAGTTTCTAGAGATAACTAGACCCAAGGTTGTCGTCCAAACATATGAGAGTTGAATAAAAACCAAAATGAAAGAATTCCAGAGTTAATACTGAGTTTAACTGCAGAGTGAGCTTGTTTCATTTGCTGTGTAAATTTGTGTGGCTTAGCACTGCCCTGTTTTGCTGCTGCTTTGGTTACTGCCTGTCAGCTTCTTTCTATAATAGCTGTGTGGACATGTGAACTTGGAGAAAAAGCAAAAAAGAAAGAAAAAACATAGTTAACTCATCTTTAAGACCTTGAGAAGAGCTATGGTGGTTATCATGGGAGAATAGAGGCACAGACCCTGATATGGAAGTGGTGTGGACTATACCCTTAATATCTTGCAATATTGTGAATGACTTATTTAAAATAAATAATTTTTTAAAGAACTGTGTGAGTGAAACAAGGCATTTTTACCACTTTTAAATTTATTTCAGCTTTTTTCTAGCCACTTACCCCACTTCTGTTATTCTAGATAGTTCAGTTTGAAGGATGTTTATAGCCAACTTTTTAGTAATTTCACTGTCACAGACATTTAGAAGGAATGGATAACAAAGATTCTAAACACTACTTTCTTTTGGAATGAAAATTTGGGGACTGGTTCTGGTCCCAAAGCAAAGGACTCTGGGGAAGGAAGGCAAGGAGCGGGTGGGAGAATGGCTTCTGATGTCCTGGTACTTTGATGGTCTAAAAGGACCTAAGTTGGAGGCAAGAAATTCTATCCATGTGTCAGTGACTGTACAGTAAAACAGTATATGCCACCCCCACCCCAAAGTTCTGTTTTTACAATCTTCTGTCACTGTTTGTTTGTTTGTTTGTGTTTTGTTTTGTTTTGTTTTGTTTTGCCTTCAAGGTTATCACTGAGGCTCAGTGCCTGCACCATGAATCCACTGCTCCTGGAGGCTTTTTTTTTCCCTTTTGTTGCCCTTGTTGTTTATCGTTGTTGTGGTTATTGTTATTGCTGTCTTGTCGTTGGATAGGACAGAGAAAAATGGAGAGAGGAGGGGAAGACAGAGGGCAAGAGAAAGATAGACACCTGCAGACCTGCTACACTGCTTGTGAAGCGACCCCCCTGCAGGTGGGGAGCCGGGGGCTTGAACCAGGATTCTTACACAGATCCGTGTGCTTTGCTCCATGTGCGCTCAACCTGCTGCACTACTGCCAGCCCCCTCACTGTTAATATTTTTTTACTATTACTGACTACCTATTTAACAATAGGGCCTTTTTAAATGTTGTATGAACTTTGCCTGTGTTTATGTACACATTTCAAAAAAAAATCCCTTAGACTTGTAGTATGTTGCATACTCATTTGTAGCTGAATTTCTATTTCCTTTTTATTCCATTGTGGCTTGTAAGAAATGTAAGAAATGGTTAAGTTACAGCCCAAACATTTATAGACTACTTTTGTGAAGACTTGAGTTAGGTTTACTATAAAGTAGGTTTTCTCATTAAATACTAGAGATGCTTTTCATAAAAAAACGTGCTTTCACATTACATTCAAATTTGTAAGTATTTTTGATATTTTATTTTTATTAGTGATTTAGTAATGATTAACAAGATTGTATGATAAGAGGGGTAAAATTCCATACAATTCTCACCACCAGAGCTCTGTATCTCATCCACTCCATTGGAAGCTCCCCTCTGGAAGTTCACATTTTTATAGTTGATTTAGTTCCTTTTTCGTCCTTTCTTTTCTTCTTCTTCTTCTTCTCTCTCTCTCTCTCTTTCTCTCTCTCTCTCTCTCTCTCTCTCGACTTTTTTTTAGCAAACAGAATGACTGCTTTTTTGCAGAATTCTGAAAATGTGAAAAATGATGACTTGAAAATAATGTGATTTTGGGAGTCGGGCTGTAGCGCAGCGGGTTAAGTGCAGGTGGCGCAAAGTACAAGGACCAGCATGAGGATCCCGGTTCGAACCCCGGCTCCCCACCTGCAGGGGAGTCGCTTCACAAGCGGTGAAGCAGGTCTGCAGGTGTCTGTCTTTCTCTCCTCCTCTCTGTCTTCCCCTCCTCTCTCCATTTCTCTCTGTCCTATCCAACAACGACAACAACAATAATAATAACTACAACAATAAAACAACAAGGGCAACAAAAGGGAATAAATAAAATAAAATAAATATTAAAAAAAAGTGAAAAAAAAAAAGTTAAAAAAAGAAAATAATGTGATTTTTTTTCAGGAGCTCAGAACTTACCTTATTCTCCTTATCACCATCTCTTACATTCTATTAGTTCATAAATGAAATTATAGATTTCAAGAAATGATGTCTCTATTGATGTTAGGTCTGTCTTATATTCATTTCCAGACTTGTGCATGCCTGAGACCTGATTCCTTCCTTTATTCTGCTGAAATCCATCTTTGTCTTGGGCTGGGAAGATTATAGTAGTTGTGCAAAAGATTCCTATGCCTAAGGCTCTAAGGTCCCAGACTGATTCCCCAGCACCACCGTCAGCCAGAGCTGAGCAGTGCTCTGGTGTCTCTCTGTCTCTCACTGAGAGAAAAATAAAAACATCTTGATAAAAGTAATCTATCCGTATCATCATATTTTACTGACAAACACCATCTAGATTGTAATTGTATTTGTAATTGCCCAAACATAGGAAAATAATTTCATCACTATGTTAGAAGTTATTTTTAGATGAGACTGAGCATGCTCAGTGCGGTGTGGTGGTAGACAAAGCTATTATTTAAAGTTGGGTTTGAGGGACCAGGGAGATAACATAGTGGTTATGCAAAAGACTTTCATGCCTGAGGGTTTGAGGGCCCAAGTTCAATCCCTGAGATGATCATAAAAGCCTGAACTGAGTAGTAGTCTGGTAAAAATAAAATGAAGCAATAATAATAATATAAATCAGAGTTGGAGGAGTGGATCACTGTATTTTCTGTAAGCCAAGCATATTTGATAGTTCTCAGGGAAGTAACTTAGTGTATGGTGTGTCCACATTTATACCGCCAAGCTACAATATAGTTTTGTTTTGTTTTTTTCCTGACTGTAGAAATATGTTTTTCCAGGGCCAGGTGGTGGCACACTTGGCTGAGCACACCTGTTACAATGCTTAAGGACCCTGGTTCGAGTCCCCAGTCTCCACCTGCAGGGAAAAAGTTTTACGAGTTGTGAAGCAGTACTGCAGGTGTCTCTCTGTCTCTCTCCCTTTTTCCCCCTTCCTCTCAGAGTTTCTTTCTGTCTCTATCTAATAAATAAATAAATAAATAAATAAATAAAGATAATATAAAATTCTTTTAAAAAGAAATAGTGGTCTGGGAGGTGGTGCAGTGATAAAGTTTTAGACTCTCAAGCATGGGGTCCTGAGTTCGATCCCCAGCAGCACTCAGGTGTCAGAGTGATGTCTGGTTCTTCTCTCTCCTCTTGTCTTTCTCATAAATAAGTAAATAAATAAAATCTTGGAAAATATATACATTTTTTTCCCCTGAGGTCCGGACTAGGTTAGCACCATTTACTCTCAACGACTGGAAACTTCACTAAAGCTGTGCTGTCTTTATGTCCAGTCGCTGAGACAACAAAGAGGCAGAGATATGATTGCGGTCTTTACTGGAAACTGACTAAAGTGATCTTTTGAAATAAACACCAATTGAGCATAGCACTGGAAGCAAAGCTAGAATAGACAGAACAGTGAGTGGTGCCCAGCAGTGACTGAAGAAAATATATCAAGGCTTAAAGGGAGCATAGAATTTTAAGTAGAAAAGACAGTGTGACATGTGGAACAACAAATGTTGGTATCGAGGAGGCGTGTGTGGCATCTTCTGGACAACAGTCAGCCTGGCGTTGCCGGGACTCAATGGGAAGTGATAGACATTCAATCTGAAAGTCCAGTCCACCACCACTGCCCTGCCCCAGAGAGAAATGGTGAGGAAGGGAAGATAGAGAAGGGGAGAGAAAGATAGACACCTGTAGACCTGCTTCACCGCCTGTGAAGTGACTCCCCTGCAGGTGGGAAACCTGGGGCTTGAACTACTGCCTGACTCCCCTTGTTTTATTACTGTAGTTATTATTGTTGTTGTTATTGATGTCACCATTGTTGGATAGGACAGAGAGAAATGGAGAGAGAAGAGGGGAAGACAGAGAGGTGGAGAGAAAGATAGACACCTGCACACCTACTTCACTGCTTGTGAAGCAACTTCCTTTGCAGGTGGGGAGCCAAAGGCTCAACCTGGGATCCTTAACCCAGTCCTTGTACTTTGCGCCACGTGCGCTTAGCCCGCTGCTACCGCTGGACTCCCAGCTTTCCTATTCCTTATCCCTCTGGGAGTATGGACCCAGGATCACTGTGGGGTGCAGAAGGTGGAAGGTCTGGCTTCTGTAATTGCTGTCTGCTGAACATGGGCATTAGCAGGTCGATCCACGCTCCCAGCCTGTCTCTCTCTTCTCCTTTTTTAAACTTTAGCAAGGTCTTGTGGGGGTGCCACAGAATTTGCATTCAGCTGAAACTCAGTGTGAAGTATGATGGTGGAAGGGGACCTGAACTGGTGGTGAGAGTGTATTGTAGACACCTAGTGTGGGAAGATGAGAAGCTGTACTATAAACCATTAACCTCCCAACTCCACCCCAATAAAATGATAAAAGAAAAAAAGGAAGGCACAGCCAAAGCACTGCATAACACAGAATGAAATGTAAGGCAGTCTCCCTTTCTACTATCAAAGTAACTCAGAAACCTTTTCAAAAGCTCCACCGAGGCCAGTTAAATCGCTCACTTGGGAAGGCTCCTGGTTTGCCATCCCCAAGACCCACATTCAGTGCCCTGACCCCATGGTACTGATGGAAGCTTTGGTGCTTTCCATCTGAGAAGTTGGCCCAGAGCAGTGAAGCCCCTGTGATGGCAAAATAAAGAAAGAAAGAATAAATAAAAGATCTTTTAAAAAATGCTTTGGTTTAATTTTTAGATGTCATCAAGTTTGGCGTTTAGTGTTATGGTTTTATCACTAATTTATCTTACATAATAACACCTCCATATTCGTGACTTACTTTTTAATTCAGAAAGATTGACAGCCAGCCTTCTAGAAAGTATAATAAGTAGTTATAAAGCTTACACATGACTAAGAAATCTCTTACTAGTACAGGCAAGTTTAATCTAGCAACAGCTTACTTAGTTCAGAAAACTAGCATAGTTTTTATGCTTATAGTTCTCATCCTTTCACGGCGGTTCATTATAACCTCATGTGAAATAAAGCTGCTTCATTAATTCATCTTTCCTCAGGAAATTCAGAAAAGTATTTCAGTTGCTTCAGTACAAAGTAAATATCTTTGTGCTCGAAGAGTCAATATAGATTTGTGAAAATAAAATGAATAGATGGGCTGTGGAACCCCATAGGTCTGTGCTAGAGTTCCAGCTTTTATAGTGTCTACCCTAAACAGTGAGATCACTAAACAGTGGCTTACCCTTTAAGCCTCCAGTTGACCACTTTCAAAGTGAAGGGATGCATGGTCCAGGAACTGGCACTGTGGCTAAAACATTGGACTCTGAAGCATGAGGTCTCTGGCATGAGTTCAGTCCTTGGCAGCACATGTGCCAGAGTGATATCTGGTTCTTTCTTTCTCATTAGTAGATAAATAAAATCTTAAAAATAATAAATAAATAAACCAAATAAAATGGAGGGAAGGTGCACTGACGTAGCTCACTTGCATGACCTGTGTTTGATCCCAGCACCTGAAGGAAACTTCAGGACTGCGGTCCTCTTCATGCTGTCTGCGTGTCTCCTTGCCTTCCTATCTCTATCTAAAAAAATAATTAAAATAATAAAATGAGGGGAAATAAAAACACAAAGCATATGTCAGGTACATAGATCTGTGTCTGGCACAAATGTTAAGTACTACAGTACACAACAAATAATGTATATCTACTATTTTGTTCTGTATTGGGTAGGTACGGCAGTTTACTGCAAAAACTTAGGAGTCTACTGATACGTTTTTTTTGCCTTTCAGAGGGGGGAAAAATCTAATCAATAAGCTTTTCCATGGGCCCAAGTTGAAATTTGTCTCTTTACAGGCAGCCATTCGGCAGCTCTCCAGATGACTTGCTGTGTCCACATGCTGCAGCAGACTCGCCAAGTGATGAGGGAGCACTCTTGGACCAACTCTACTTGGCTTTACGGAATTTCGATGGCTTGGAGGAGATTGACAGAGCTCTGGGAATACCTGAACTGGTCAGCCAGGTATGCACAGTGGGCAGCTAGTTGGGGCCAGGCATTCTCATGGCACATAGATGTTCAATTTCTGTTGTCTGCTTCTAGTTATTTATCTCTGCTCGTCACTGGGGCTTCACCACTCCTGGCCGACGTTTTCAGAGAGAGAGAGAGAGAGAGAGAGAGATCACAGTACTGAAGCTTCCCTCTGTGTTGGGGGGCAACCAGGCTCAAATCTGGGATACATCCACAATGAAGAGCACTCACTATTCACCTGAGCGATCAATATTGCTAACCCTGCAGTCTACTTTTTAAAACTTTTTTTTTTCTTACATCATAATAAGGTAGCTACTTTCTTTCTCCCATTCTTCTTCTTAAAATATAAACTTTAACCCAAGAGTGGAAAACACTGAGAATGAGCTTCACTTTTAATTTCTGTTGTTAAGCTAAAAGAAGAAAACCTGAGTCCTGTCCACCTAGTGAGAGTGAATGAAGGGAGCAAGGAACAGAGAAGGCAGAAATGCAGCGCTGGTGGGTGTTGACCTGGTGATCTAGAGCCCTTTGATCTAGAAAAACGTTTTGATGGTGGGTGTTGACCTGGTGATCTAGAGCCCTTTGATCTAGAAAAACGTTTTGATGGTGGGTGTTGACCTGGTGATCTAGAGCCCTTTGATCTAGAAAAACGTTTTGATGGTGGGTGTTGACCTGGTGATCTAGAGCCCTTTGATCTAGAAAAACGTTTTGATGGTGGGTGTTGACCTGGTGATCTAGAGCCCTTTGATCTAGAAAAACGTTTTTGATGGTGGGTGTTGACCTGGTGATCTAGAGCCCTTTGATCTAGAAAAACGTTTTGATGGTGGGTGTTGACCTGGTGATCTAGAGCCCTTTGATCTAGAAAAACGTTTTGATGGTGGGTGTTGACCTGGTGATCTAGAGCCCTTTGATCTAGAAAAACGTTTTGATGGTGGGTGTTGACCTGGTGATCTAGAGCCCTTTGATCTAGAAAAACGTTTTTGATGGTGGGTGTTGACCTGGTGATCTAGAGCCCTTTGATCTAGAAAAACGTTTTTGATGGTGGGTGTTGACCTGGTGATCTAGAGCCCTTTGATCTAGAAAAACGTTTTGATCAAGTATCTCCTTGGTCATCATGATAATCTCACATCGGTGGGCTAGTGATAAAAAGCTGGACTCAAATAACACTTTGCACGTGAAATAGTAGAGGTTGCTTTAGCAGTAACTGAAGCTCATTAATCATTTTGACATTTGTGTGGGGGTCATTTAAACATAAAAAAGGAATATAAGGGAATTAACCATCTTACTTGCTTATTTGTAACTTTTTAAAAAATTTTTTATTTATTATTTAGTTTCCCTTTTGTTGCCCTTGTCGTTACTGTGGTTGTAGTTATTATTGTTGTTATTGATGTCATCGTTGTTAGATAGGATAGAGAAAAATGAAGAGAGAAGGGGAAGACAGAGAGGGGGAGAGAAAGATAGACACCTGCAGACCTGCTTCACCGCCTGTGAAGCGATTCCCCTGCAGGTGGGGAGCCGGGGGCTTGAACTGGGATCTTTAAGCTGGTCCTTGTGCTTTGCACCACGTGCGCTTAACCCGCTGCACTACCGCCCGGCTCCCTATTTGTAACTTTTTTAATTTTTTTACCAGAGCAGTGATCAGCTCTGGTACAGGGGACTGAACCTGTGACTTTGGAGCCTCAGACATGAGAGTCTCTTTGCATAACCATTATACTACCTAGCCCTGCCCTTATTTGCTTATTTGTCGTTTTTCCTCCTGTACTTAGTTACTAAAAGTGATTATCTGCGTTAAGAGTACGTTATAGCAGCCAATCAATAACACAGGCTTATGAAGGGCCACTGCATCTCCTGAATCTGGCCATACAGCTAACTCCGTGCGAAGCAGGCATCTTGGCTTACTGCATGTAGACTCACCTAGAAAACACCAATCACCTTGGCTAGTGTCTTCCTCTTACTCAGCATGAGTTTTCTTCCTTTTCTGAGTCATCTTTATTTTACTGTTAAAAACTACTTTCCAGCACCCAGGCTACTTCTTGAACACATGACGTGTCATGGGGGTCTGTGAGAAAGGAGATGCAGAGTCATTAGAGAATCAGTCCCACAGTCTATCAGACACAGTGGAAGCTAAGACTTCTCAATTCTGTGGTCCGGCAGGTGGCGCAATGGATAAAGCATCGGACTCTCAAGCACGAGGTCCTGAGTTCAGTTCCCGGCAACACATGGACCAGGGTGATGCCTGGTTCTTTCTCTCTCCTCCTATGTTTCTCATTAATAAATAAATAGAATATTAAAAAAAAAAAAAAGACTTGTCAATTCATATTGAGAACAGAGGCATGGAAAGAAAGTACTTGAGGTTACGTGATTAATCTGAAACAAATCAAGAAAGGAAAAATGGAGTTTTAAGTATTTCCTGTGCGGCTAGTTTGCTCTACTTTTAGAGGTAGTTAGAATTCACCATTCAGCATTGTTAGCCATGAGTTCCATCTAAGTGACATTTAAAAAATGTAATCCTTGTGGTTGCTGAGTGACTTTCAGCATTGTTTTTATCAAAACTGATGTCATTTCATTATTTACCACTTTCGTTTCCCTTTTTTCATGCATATTGCTTCAACTTTGTCTTATTCATCACCATGATGCTATAATAACAAAATGAATTCTAGAACTGTTATTTAGTGGAGTCAGGAAAAATATAGACTACAAATGTACTCTATTTGTACTCTTCAAAGTTTTGTGTTTTCTTTAAATGTTGACATTGCTGAATTTTAAATGTCCTATTATAGATGTACAAACCCTTAAAGTTCTGAGAAAAAGTGCTAGGTGATAGTGCATCTGGTTGAGCACACACATTACGGTACACAGGGACCTGGGTTCAAGACCCCCCAGTTCCCACCCACAAGGAGGGACTTCACAAGCAGTAGAACAGTAGTGCAGGTCTCATTATCTCTGTCTATCTATCTTTCTGTCTATCTCCCCCTTCCCTCTCAATTTCTCTGTCTCTATACAAAATAAAATATTTAAAATAAATAAAGTTCTGACAGTTTTGTATATATTGTTGGAGCATTAATTCAACAATGACTAACTCCATCTACTTCTTTAAAATGATTGCAGTGAAAGTAATGGGCCCAGTTCTCTCAGGTAGTCTGCCGGGCCTCGCTGGTCAGAGCCCAGGACTTAAGGCAGCCCAAGACTCCTACCTTAGCATGAATTGACGAAAAGCCTAGGATATTACTAGGCTTAAGAAAATCTGAATCTCACCAGTGTTCCCTGGGACCCCACCTGTCCAGAGCCCTGCCCCACTAGGGAAAGATAGTGCACCCCATAATGACCCTGGGTCCATGCTCCCAGAGGGATAAAGAATAGGAAAGCTTCCAATGGAGGGAATGGGATATGGAACTGAAGGTGGGAATTGTGTGGAATTGTACCCCTCTTATCCTACATATGGTCTTGTTGATCATTATTAAATCAAAATAAATAAGTGAATAAATAATATTTGAAATGGAAAAAAGACAAAATCTGAAAGAGGTCAGGGGTAGATAGCATGATCACATAATGGTTATGCTGTGAGACTCTCCTGCCTGAGGGTTCAAAGTCCCATGTTTAATCCCCCACAAACACCATAAGCCAGAGCTGATCACTGCTCTCATAATATATATATATATATATATATATATATATATATATATATATGAAAGCTGCCTAGACCCATTCTTCCTATTTACAGTAAGATGAGGTTTGTAGGAGTTGCTTCTAAAAGTCGAAGAGGAATTAGCCAGGTATCTCTTTCTAATAAACCTATAGACATTCAGAGCCACTTGTGTCTGTGGTGTTCCCACTTAGAAAAGTTCTGGGTTTAATACACCAGCCCTATTTTGACCTGGATGCTTAAGAATAGCATGAAGAAGGATGGCAAGCACATTAAACACTTCTGAGGTTGGTAATAAGACAGTGGCAAGAGATGAGCATATGGGAAATTCTGACAGCTATGGGAAAGTTATAGCAAGACACTGGTAGGGAGCATAGATCCTAAATCAGAAACTGAATTGGAACCTTCTAGTTACTAACCAGATTGGCCTGTTGGAACTCACTTCATCTAAATATCAACTTTTTTTAATGCTGGCATATTCTTTTTATCCTTTTTTTTTTATTTTTTACTTATTTTCCCTTTTTTTGCCCTTGTTTTTTATTGTTGTTGTAGTTATTGTTGTTATTGATGTCGTTGTTAGATAAGACAGAGAAATGGAGCGAGGAGGGGGAGAAAAAGATAGACACCTGCAGACCTGCTTCACTGTAGGTGGGGGAGCCGGGGGCTCAAACCAGGATCCTTACACCAGTCCTTGCGCTTTGCGCCACATGCACTTAACCCGCTGCGCTACTGCCTGACTCCCAGCAACTTTTTTTTAGTTTCCTTTTTTTTCCTTTAACTTGTTTTCCCTTTTGTTGCCCTTGTTGTTTTTTATTGTTGTTGTAGTTATTATTGTTATTATTGGTGTCGTCATTGTTAGATAGAACAGAGAGAAATGGAGAGAGGAGGGGGAAACAGAGAGGGGGAGAGAAAGATAGACACCTGCAGACCTGCTTCACCACCTGTGAAGGGACTTTACTGCTGGTGGGGAGCCAGGGGCTCGAACTGGGATCCTTCCACCAGTCCTTGCACTTTGCGCCATGAGCACTCAACCTGCTGCACTACCGCCCGACTCCCTAAATATCAACTTTTTAACTGGAAATGGGAATAGTAGTGATAGGTAGCCCAATACTGCTGACCTCAGTGAGGTGATTGTCTACTTTAATAATTTATAGATATTTAGACATATTCACAGTATATGAATAGTCAGTAAGGCATTAATGCTTCAAGATAAAGGATTATTGCACTTTGAAGTCCAGGACAATTGCACCTTCAAGTCCAAGTTAGTCTCTGACTGATGAGGTAAAAAGGAGGCATTCTGTAGTTGTGTCCTATCTCCCTTCCCTTGGAAGAAGCTAGGAGTCAAAACCCAACCTCTAATACACTGTATCTTTTGAACAAAAAGGCATTCTCTCTCCCTTTCTCCCTCTCTCTCCATAAATCCCTCTCTCTCTCTCTCTCTCTCCCTCTCCCTCTCCCCCCCTCCCCCCTCCCCCTCTCCCTCTCTCTCTCTCTCTCCCTCTCCCCCCTCCCCCCTCCCCCTCTCCCTCTCCCTCTCCATCTCTGTTTTTGTTGTTGATGTCACCAGGGTTTCACAATACTCTGAGATGATTTTTTTTGTTTAATCCCAGACAAAATGAGGGAGAGAAAGGAAGAGGGAGGAGAAGATACCACAGCACCGACACTTCCTCCAGCGCAGTGAAGACTAGGCTAGAGAAAACATTTCTGGGAGCAAAGTAGAGTCAAGCCAAAAGCACCTTTGTATGGAATTTACATATAAAAAGAAAACCTCACATAAATAACTGTGACCAAAAACAACTTTGTATGTTACCCTGCTATTTCTAGTGTATTTATTTGTTTGTGGCTTAATAATGACTTCTGAAATTATGAGACAACAGGGGTATAATTTCACAGTGTTCCCACCACCAGAGTTCTGTGTCCCCATTCTGTCCATTGGAAACTGCACTAGTTCACCTAAGGTCACAGATATAGGTTGACTATTCTTTCTGTAACTATGTTTATATATATTTGCCCTTTTTTTCTATGGTGCCTTCCCTTTTTAAGTCACACCTACACCAATTGCTATTTCCAAACATCCTTTTTCTTCTTCTCTTTTCCAGTCTTGGGGTCTTGATGAAATTGGATTTCAGAGCCCTCTGGCCATCTTCCCCTAACATTGCTCTCCCTCTGGGAGTATGGACCAATATTCTTTTTTTTTTTTATGTAGTTTTTTTTTAATATTTATTTATTTATTTATTCCCTTTTGTTGCCCTTGCTTTTTTATTGTTGTAGTTATTCGTGTTGTCCTTGTTGTTGGATAGGACAGAGAGAAATGGAGAGAGGAGGGGAAGACAGAGAGGGGGAGAGAAAGATAGACACCTGCAGACCTGCTTCACCCCGCCTGTGAAGCGACTCCCCTGCAGGTGGGAGCCAGGGGTTTGAGCCAGGATCCTTACACCGGTCCTTGCGCTGGACTAATTTTCTTTTGCGGGTACAGAAGGTGGAAGGTCTGGCTTCTGTAACTGCTTCTCCACTGGACATGGGTGTTGGCAGGTTGATCCATATCCCTAGCCTGTTCCTGTCTTTCCCCTGTTGGGTAGGGTTCTGGAGAGGTGAGGTGCCAGGACACATTGCTGAGGTCGTCTGCTCAGGGAAGTTGGGATGGTGTCATAGTACTATCTGCAACTTGGCAGCTAAAAGGCAGCAAGATACAGAGCAAGACATAACAGTAAAACTGAACAATAAACAGGAACCAAAAAGTAATAATAGAGCAGATGAGAATAGGGATCTTGGAGCGGAGAGAAGCTAGCAGTTTATTAAGCTGGGTATGTCCCTAGGAGCCACAGTAATTTTTATTTGAGCTTTATGGCTAACATGCAGGTAAACTAAAAACATTGTCTGAGAACATGGTGTCAGAGTTAAGAACAGGACTTGAAAACTGGATTAGGGCAGAGAATATCTCCCAATCTTGAAGAAAGATTATAAATACAATTAACTGTTTACCCCATCAGTCTGACAGAAAGCCCATATATATATTCACATATAGTACGCAGGGGCCTCCTAGTCCCTGTCAGGCTGAGCTCATAGCCCATGGTCACAACTGGGAACATTCTAGACTGTACTCATTGTAGGACTTACTCAAATGACAGAGCAGAATGACCTAGCCTTACTTAGGAGAGCTGTCCAGTTCCTACCATTGCTGCTCTGCAGTGAAGGCAAGGTCCTGGAGAGGCCCACAAGAGGACTTATGATGACGTTCCTGATGGAAGTGACCCATGATGGCCTGTATTATCTATGTGGGAATCCAAGGGTCCCATGACTAGGGCCCCAGATGATGGAATGTTCTGTTATTGACCAAAAAGGCCCGCATTAAGTAAGTCAGTCTCTTGTCCTTTTCCAGCTTTTGTAGTCCTTTATCTGGAGACCTTAGATTTGCTCCCAGTTGTTAAAGTGTTAATTAAGTGTCATCTGTTGTGTCCAAACCAGTATTTAATTACTTTTTTATCTTGGACTGACTGACTGATTCATTTACTTATTTTCTAGAGCCAAGCAGTAGATCCAGAACAGTTCTCAAGTCAGGATTCCAGCATCATGCTAGAGCAGAAAACCTCTGTTTTCCCTCAGCAGTATGCATCTCAGGCACAGATGGCCCAGGGTAGCTATACTCCCATACAAGATCCAAACTTTCATGCCATGGGACAGCGGCCTAATTATGCCACACTTCGCATGCAGCCAAGACCAGGCCTCAGGCCCACAGGCCTAGTGCAGAACCAACCAAACCAACTGAGACTTCAGCTGCAGCATCGCCTCCAAGCACAGCAGGTATGTTCTTCCGCAGCACTGAAAAGTGTATCCATGTGTCCTTTCTTTTTCTTTTTTTTTGCCTCCATTCCCCCCCTTTTTTTCTTCTTTTTTTGACCTTGTGGTTATTGTTGTTGATGTCATTCATTATTGGATAGGGTAGACAGAAATGGAGAGAGAAGGGGAAAGATAGACACCAGGAGTCGGGCTGTAGCGCAGCGGGTTAAGCGCAGGTGGCGCTAAGCACAAGGACCGGCATAAGGATCCTGGTTCAAGCCCTGGCTCCCCACCTGCAAGGGGTGTCGCTTCACAAGCGGTGAAACAGGTCTGCAGGTGTCTATCTTTTCTCTCCCTCTCTCTGTCTTCCCCCTCCCCTCTCCATTTCTCTCTGTCCTATCCAACAACGACAACAATAATAACTACAACAATAAAACAACAAGGGCAACAAAAGGGAATAAATAAAAATAAATATAAAAAATTTAAAAATTAAAAAAAAGAAAGATAGACACCTGCAGACCTGCTTCACCGCCTGTGAAGCGACTCCCCTGCAGGTGGGGAGCCGGGGGCTCAAACCGGGATCCTCATGCCGGTCCTTGCGCTTTGCACCACACGCACTTAAGCCACTGCGCTACCGCCTGACCCCCCATGTGTCCTTTCTGAGGGCTTAAATCTCATTCCATCCTTTCTTTATTTCTTTACTGGGGGATTAATGGTTTACAGTACAGTAAGTACAGTAGTTTGTACATGCATAACATTTCCCAGTTTTCCACATAACAGTACAGCCCCCACTAGGGAAGGCGGAAACTCTTCTAATATGCTTTCGTAAGTTGTGTGATCTCTGCTCGCTGCTTCTTTCTCTTCTACAAACTCCACTCCAGCACAGAGCAACTGTCCTTTTAAGTCCTAGTTGTATTAGGCATCTATCCCTCCGAAGCTCAATTTCACATCTGTAAAATGGGGTTCTTTATAATGGCATTATGTCTATATTTATTTTTTTATCTTTTACCTATTCACTTATTTATTTACTTTCCCTTTTGTTGCCCTTGTTTTTTGTTTTATTGTTGTTGCAGTTATTATTGTTGTTGCTACTGATGTTGTCATTGTTAGATAGGACAGAGAGAAATGGAGAGAGGACAGGAAGACAGAGAGGGAGAGAGAAAGACACCTGCAGACCTGCTTCACCGCTTGTGAAGCGACTCCCCTGCAGGTGGGGAGCCGGGTGCTTGAACCAGGATCCTTACTCTGGTCCTTGCGCTTTTCACCACATGCGCTTAACCCACTGCACTCACTACCATCCAACTCCCTATATTTAAAGGAGTACCTCAGGGAACCAGCTGACCGCTCCCTGGTAACATATATACATTGCCATGTGCTGGGACCCAGCTTCAAGCCCTCCGTCCCCACCTTCTGGGGGAAGGAAGCTTCATGAGCAGTGGAGCACTGTTGCAGATGTCTCTCCTTTATGCCTGTTTCTGTCCTTTACCATCTATCAAAAAAATAGAGAGAGAGAGGAAAAAGAAAAAATGGCTGCTGGGAATAGTGTTGTCATACAGGCACAAAGCTCCAGCAATAACCCTGGTGGCAAGAGTAAATAAATAAATAAACTAGCATGTTTTCTAGCCCAACTTGAATGTTGACTATAATGTACTAGGTCCTGCCATTTGTCATGCCTTATGACAAAAGTAGTTACCAGTAGCTGGGTGGTAGCCTCACAGGATGCCTGTTTATCTCAGAAAAAAAATGTGTTCTTACCTCATGCCTAGGCATATTTCTGTAATATAGCAGGCATTGCTGCTATAGGTTCTACTTTTTTTTTTTTTTTTTTTTTTTTATCAGAGCTTGTGTTGGTGTGGGGGATTGAACCTGAGACTTTGGAACCTCAGGCATGAGAATCTCTTGGCATAACCACTATGCTATCAACCCCCACCCTAATTTTTCTATATAAGTGCTTACTTTTCTTCTAGTCTTTCTTTCAGCCTCTTTTTTTTTAATCATTCTTTTTCCTTCCTCTTCTAATGGTGTGCTTCCCAAACAATCTGAAGTAATTTCTCAATTATAAGTAATGTGAAACCTCACTGATAATTAGCTTTAAAATGGAACTCTACTCCAAACTGTGGTTTCAATATCCAGTAGCATGAAAATAACAGGCTTGGTGGGGCCGTTTCTTGGGGGAAGTGATTTGAAATAAAATGCATTGTTTTTAAAAGACTGTATTGATTCTTGTGTGTATGCATTTAGAATCGCCAGCCCCTTATGAATCAAATCAGCAATGTTTCAAATGTGAACTTGACTCTGAGGCCTGGCGTGCCAGCACAGGTAAGGAACAGCCAGCCATCAGTCCGTTACAGTCATTTAACTTGTCATCATTTCTTATTCCTTGATGTCTTTATATGCAAACTTAGAAGGCTGTAAACTCAGATCAGCACAGAGGATCGGTAGTGTCATTCAGTTGTCTGCTTTGTTGACTTTAGCGTCCATCTCGTCTAAGCACTGTCAGTTTTGCTGCCTGGTACTGTTCATTCTCATTATTCATTTTTGTTGCACTCTATAATTATTATATAAAGCATATATAAAGTATGCATAAAATATAAAGTACTTTTGATCTACTTAAAATTAAATGTAAACATAAACACTGTTAGCAAATGCTGAACCATTGCTCCTAGGAGAAGGAAGGAGTTAGGTCACAACATTTTCACCAGTCTGTCAATACATAACCTTGTTTTATATGTGTTTCTGTTTGAAGACACCTTATTTAATATATATATATATACACACACACACACACACACACACTGTCTCTTCATTAACATTAAACTCACAGGCAACCACCCTGTGATTCATACTGGAATTAACCTTGTACTTAGGAGCACTAGATATCACTTCAGCACTAAGCAGAAGCACAGTATGAACCATGGGGGACCAAATAGACAACACGCACACGCACACGCACGATGCTTCTTGCTGAAGCAAGAAGATAGGATGTGACTTCAACCTCAATGGGAATTTACACATTAGACATCTTAGTTATTCAGCACCCTGTGTGTGTCTGTAAGTCAGTACAGGGTAGACAGCACAGTGGTTATTCAGATTCTCATGCCTGAGGTTCCAAGTTCTTAAGTTCAGTCCCTGTACCTCCATAAGCCAAAGCTGAGCAATGCTCTGGTAACAACAATAATAAAAACAACAACAGTAGTACTGTAGGTTTTGCTTGGGGGTTATAACTCAACTTTAGCGAGTAGACAAGTCCGCAAATACAGAAAAGCCAGGAATAAAGAGGACCTACTGTGTATTTGTTAGTACTCATACTCTACAGAGCTTACTGACAGAAAGCACTGGGCTCCCTTCAGTTATTGACCCCTCCTTGGCCTGTACTCCTAATGTGCTCCCATTGTTGTCTCTTCCTGTGCTCCCACTTTTTAGTCTTAAATGCTCCAGCCCACTGTTTGGCATAGTGATTTGGCTTCCCTTTTTACATGAATATTCTTGAATGAGACACTAAAGTGCCATCCTCAAGGTATTACAAAGTCTTCTTACAGATATGGCTGTTGTTAATCTGAAGTCCTTTAGTTAATGGTGTCCTGTTACTTTGTGTCCCAAGTTACTTAATATGAACATTTAATTTGTTTTATTTTATTTATTCATTTATTGGATAGAGGCAGCCAGGAATTGAAAGGGAAGAGGAGACAGACAAACACCTGCAGCCCTGCTGCATCACTTGTGAAGCTTCCCCCCTACAAGGGGGGCCTGGGAGCTCGAACCCAGGTTTTTACACTTTGAAACTTGTCAGCTTAGCCAGGTGCATCACCACCCGGCCCCCTTAAACACTGAATTTGTTCATTGTAAATGTATGTCTGTGCAAAGATTCAAAATAATCATCATAACAGAAAAGTAGCCATTCTCAGCCCCCATTCAATGACTATTTAAGTCGAAAGAAAATGTGTGTGTGTGTGTATGTGTGTGTGTGTCATTCTTGATTTGGAAATGAATATGAGAATATTATTTATTCTTGTTCCCTCTAGCCACAAATATTGATACAGTTCCTATACACCTTTCTAACAAAAATGTTCTTTCTGATTCATTTAATTTTCCAAATAATTCTGCCTGACACTGCTGTCTGCTACTTCTAATTTACAGTTTGTTCTTCCTCCTGTGTCTACCTCTGTGTTTTCCTCTGGATCTTACAGGCTCCTATTAATGCACAGATGTTGGCTCAAAGACAGAGGGAAATCTTGAACCAGCATCTTCGACAAAGACAGATGCATCAGCAACAACAAGTTCAGCAACGAACTTTGATGATGAAAGGACAAGGGTTGAATATGACATCAAGCATGGTGGCTCCTAGTGGTTTACCAGCAACTATGAGCAACCCTCGGATACCCCAGGCAAATGCACAGCAGTTTCCATTTCCTCCAAACTACGGTACTGGACTTACATCCCCACCACCTTTCACCAGTCCTTTCTCCCCAGTGTCCCCCAGTCCTGGGTCACAGCTGCTCTCTCACAGCTCTTTGCATGGCTCCCAGATGAATCTGGCTAACCAGGGAATGATAGGAAACCTGGGAGGACAGTTGGGGCCTGTCAGGAGTTCCCAAGTCCAGCACAGTACCTTCCAGTCTCTCAGCTCAGGTACCACCTTTTCTCTGAGTGCAGGTCTTACTTTAAGAATGACCTAAGTAAGTGTGTGTGTGTGTCTGTGTGTGTGTGTGTGTGTGTCTGTGTGTGTGTGTCTGTGTGTGTGTGTCTGTGTGTATGAATATGAATATATGTGTTTATGTCAATGTCTGTAAACATAGTGCACATGTAGATAGATAATTATATTTAAAAACCTCTTGAGTTTGACTCAAACAAATCAATGGATACAAACAATGTTCAAAGAAGCATAAAAATGTAACAACTATGGAAAAATCAAAACTAATGAATATGCCAATTTGGTAAAGGATAACTCTTAAGGAATACTATGTAGAAAATACAATAAAAGGCTTCTTAGTTTCCTTGTATTGATTTGTTGTTTCATGTCACTCTTAAGAGACAAATCTGTGATGTCATGAGCAATATTTCTGTGCATGTCATGTTCAAGTAATGGCTGAATTACTGATAAAAGAATTGTGTTAGTAGTTAAAATTATTTTCCCTGTCTTTTGCCAGAGTAATCTATAAATAACAGAAAAGTCGTTATAGTGCTTAAATATATGATTTCTATTTCTTGATAATGTGCAGCTTTTACCTGTGTGATATTAAACTTTTATAGCTAATTTAAATATTAATATATATTTAAAGGGAAATAAAAATTGAATATGTATGCCTTATACATCTTCTAGGCTAAAATGTGCTTGACTTAATTTCATCCCTGAATTTTTCTGAGAAGTTTCCTCCTCTGTTTCTATGCTCCTTTCTTCTCTTTCCTTTTTGGTAGTTCAGAAAGTCTGCTTAAAATTCTTTCCTGATAGTGTGACATTTGCTTCTAAACTGAACAAGATTTTTTTTTAAATATATGTATTTGTTTTGTTTTTGTTATTTGATAGGACAGAGAGAAGTTAAAAGAGGAAGGAGGAAATAGAGAGAACGAGAGAGAGAGAGAGAGAGAGCTGCAACACTGCTTCACCACTCATGAAACTTCTTCCTGTAGGTGGGGACCGGGGACTTGAACCCAGGTCCTTGTACATGGTAACATGCACTCTACCAGGTGTGCTACCACCTGGTCCCTAAACAAGATGCTTACAGTGAATTTTTTTGTCTTACTCTTACTAATCTTATGTGGTGCTATAGTACCACCGAACTCTTTGCAAAGATAAACAAGCTAATCATGAATGCATTTACTTACTTTTAAAGACTGGTTGAGCTCCTTGTTGACTGACTATATTCTATAAAAATTATTCGTGTGTGTTGAATATTTTACAAACTTAAATCTCAATCCACTTTAAACTTTAATCCAATTTTAATAATATATAAAATAAATAATTTGGTGGCACACCTGGTTGAGTGCACGTTATAATTAGCAAGGACACAAGTTCAAGCCCTCGGTCCTCACTTGCAGGGGAAAAGCTTCACAAGTGGTGAAGCAGTGCTGTAGGTGTCTATCTCTCTTCCTCTCTATCTCCTCCTTCCTCTCAATTTCTGACTGTCTCTAGCCAATAAATAAATAAAGATAATGAAAAGAAAAAAAAAAAGGAATGGCTGTTTCAAGTAAAAAAATTACATATATTTGACCCATTCTTGATTTGGAAAGGAGTATAAGAAAAACCTATTTCTTCTGAGGGCCGGGTGGTGGCGCACCTGGTTGAGCACACGTGTTGCAATGTGCAAGGACCCAGGTTCGAGCCCCCGGTCCCCACCTGCAGGGGGAAAGCTTTGCGAGTGGTGAAGCAGAGTTGCAGGTGTCTTTCTGTCTCTTTCCCGCTCCATCTCCCCTTTCCTCTCGATTTCTAACTGTCTCTAGCCAAATAAAATAAAGATAATAAATATATATATTTCTTCTTTCTACCTCTAGCATGAGAGCTAGTATGATCTCTAGACATCCTTCTAGCTACTATAGTGAACTAAAGTATGGAGAATTTGTCATGTGTTTTACTATATATTGCATATATTTTACTATAATTTGATCTTTTTTAAAATGTTTATAATGATCCAGCACGCATGACCAGGGATTTAGAAGTAGTTTTCTATGTATAGTTTTAATGTTCTCATTTTAATTTCCCATTATCTGTGATAAAACTAACACTGTTCTTTCATTATTTTTTTTTTCTTAAGGAATAAGTCAGCAACCTGATCCAGGCTTTACCGGTGCTACGACACCCCAAAGCCCTCTGATGTCACCCAGAATGGCACATACCCAGAGCCCCATGATGCAGCAGTCTCAGGCTAATGCAGCCTATCAGGCCTCCGCTGACATGAATGGATGGGCGCAGGGGAACATGGGTGGAAACAGGTACACGCTTCTCTGGAAATATTTTTATAAACCACCTATCTTTTCTACATTTCTCTTAGCAGTATCTTTGCTCAACAAAGTACTAACAAGTAAGCTGCTAAGTAAGCCAGTTTATTTCTGTGTCAGTTTACTAGGGAAGAAATCACCAAATTTATGAAAGATAACATCTTAAGTCGATCTCCACCAATGGGGTCAACCATTCTACTATGGAAAGCAATGGCTTAGGAAGCCATCCTTTATTAATATGTGGCATAGGCAGGTAGAAAAAAAACACTTGTCCAGTACAGACATGAAAATGAGAAATGACACTTTCAAACTATGGCATGTTAAGCAAAGAAGACTCACTACTCTATTGAGTTCTTCTTCTGTATCTGAGTTCACTACCTGCTTTCAGCCTAGATTTATTCATTCTCAAGTTAATACCTGGGAGGGAAAAAAAAAAGTGATCAAAACTGCTTGACAGTGCATCCCAGATCCTGACATCTCAAATTCTCTCATTATCCTTCAGCATGTTTTCACAACCATCCCCGCCACACTTTGGGCAGCAAGCGAACACCAGCATGTACAATAACAATATGAACATCAATGTATCCATGGCGACCAACACAGGTGGGATGAGCAGCATGAACCAGATGACGGGACAGATCAGCATGACCTCAGTGACCTCTGTGCCTACATCAGGGCTGTCCTCCATGGGTCCGGAGCAGGTGAGCACTGAGGGAAAGAAGCCCATTGTCTTCTGATTAGAATTCATCTATTTCTGCATCCAGTGAATCTGTGTACTTAATATCTCCTTGTCAGTGCCCACATTTACTTTGAACAGTGTTTTTCCCCATAATTTTACCTGTGGTGGTGTGAGTAGCAGAAATACTTGTTAATGATGAAATAAACATGAAAGTATTCCTAATGACTCAAAGATTTTTTAAATATTATCATTATTTTTTTATCTTTGAAAAAACATGCCATTCCTAAAATAAATTTCTAAAAGTAGAATGATGGATGTACTTTTTACGTAATTTTAAAACTTAATTTTTTCTAAATGTAAAAATAAGACTATGACAGAAGTTTTGACTGGAGAGACAGCTTAATGGTTCCACAAAAAGATTTTCATGCCTGAGGCTCCAAAGTCATAGATTCAATCCCCTGCACCACCGCAAACCAGAGCTGAGCAGTGCTCTGGTTTATCTCTTTCTCATTAAAATGAAACAAAATATATTTGTAAATAAGATGAAATACAAAAGCCAAACTACCTGTTACCCAATTTTAAATGATTATTTGTACAGGGAGAATGTTACAAATAATCTCAAAACTATTTTTTTTCTTTGAGATAAAAGAAAAAAATATTCTGCTTTGTGTTGAATAACACTGAAATGAATCTTTCATCCCTAAATACACATCTCCCTTAATGGCAGAGATTCAATTTTTTTTTCTTTTGATTTTTAATATGTTCTTCTTAATGACTCAACATTTATTTATAGAATCGTAAGGTAACAGGGCTAATTCCATATGATTCCCACCACCATTCCCTCCATTGGTGCTACAGCAGTTCTTTCAAGGTCACCAATACAGGCTAATTCTATATTTAGCTATCTGTCTATGTCCATATATTTTTTCCCAAGTTCCTTAATGGCCCTGCCTTTACTTCCTTTCTAAGTCACCCCTACACCTGTTATTACTCCTGAGAGTCTTTCCTTCTTTCCTCTTCTCTCTCAAGTAGGAGAAACAGTGCTCGGCTTCCTCTAGTATTTTCCAGATTTGCTTCCCTTTTATCGATGGTATAGAAACAAGTCACCGGGTGGAATGAGGATACAGAACCCTCTGATTTACTTCTCCTATTATTAACCCCTCTGGGGGTATGGACCAAATTTCTTTATGAAGTGCAGAAGGTGGAAGTTCTGACTTCTATAATTGCTTCTCCACTGGGCCTGGGCATAGGCAGGCCAATCCATATCCCCAGCATGTTTCTGTCTTTCCCAATTGGGGTAGGGCTCTGGAGAGGTGAGGTTCCAGGAAGTATTGGTGAGGTTATCTGCACAGGGAAGTGAGGATGGAATCATAGTAGCATCTGGAACTTGGTGGCTGAAAGGCAGTAGGATGGAAAACAGGACACAATGTTTAATAAACAGGAACCATAAACTAGGAATAGGGCAGGTAAAAATAGAGACTTTAGGGTGGCAGGAAGCTAGGAAGACTATTTTAGGTATGTTCCTAGGAACTTATGTCTTAGTAATGTCTGCTTGAGTTTGATAACTAACATGGGGGTAGACTAGAAATGTTGTCTGAGAAGATGGTGTCATTCAGAATAGAACTATAACACAGGATTAGGACAGAGTTGCTCACAAACTTAAAATACACAAATGGTGGTCCAGGAGGTGGCGCAGTGGATAAAGCATTGGACTCTCAACATGAGGTCCCAAGTTTGATCCCTGCGGCACATGTACCAGAGTGATATCTGGTTCAACAAACAAAATCTTCAAGAAAGAGAAGAAAATATATAAATGCAATTAACCATTTGTCACAAAGATCTAACGGGGGGGGGGGGGGGGGCGGCCGTATTTATTCACATTTAGCACCAGAACCTGTACAGCCTCCAAGTCCCTGCCAGACTGAGCTCACAGACTAGGCTGCCCTCACTTCAAAATTAGTCTTCCTCAGGTAGCAGAATGCAATGACCCTCCCTCCATTGCTAGTTCACAGTGGGGTCCTAAAGAAGCCCACAAAGAGGCTTACAAGGATGTCCCAAACAGATGTGGCCAGTGCTGATAGAGAGGCAGATCTATTAGAGGTCTAGGTCCATATTATTTATAGGGGAACCCAAGGATTCCCTGTTTAGGACCTTGGGTGATGGGGTGGCCTGATAATAACCAAAAAGGCTATTGCTAAGTGAGCCACTCTCTTGCGTTATCCAGTTTTTGTAGTCCCTTCTTTATCAGACGAGCTTAGACTTTCTCCCAATTGTTAAAACGTTGAGTGTCATTAGATATATTAAAACCAGTTTTAAGTTTATGGGACCTAGCCTCAGGTAGGGGGAAAAAAAAAACTAGAATTTTAGTGAGATCTTAGTTAGCCTCCATTTTTTCTGCATTTGTTTGATGATTTTAATAAAGTCTGTCATGAGGACAATAATTGTCTTTTACTTAATATATAGTTTTGGCCAGTATATCTTTTGGCCAGTTGTATAGTGTTTCTTCTAAAGATTATCAAGCTTTATTTATTATCAAGTATTGCTGATACTCTGTCAGAAACATCTTTATTTATTTATTGAATAGAGACTGCCAGAAATCAAGAGGGAAAGGGGTGACAGGGGAGAGACAGATACACCTGTAACACTGCTTCACCACTCGCAAAGCTTCCCTCTACAGCTAGGGACTGGGGGCTCGAACCTGGGTCCTTACGTATTATAACATGTTTGCTCAAACAGGTGCACCACCACCCATCCCCAAGCCTTTCCTTCCCCCTCCCCCCCCCTTAACCAAAGCACTGCTCAGCTCTGGCTTATGGCAATGTGGGGGATTAAACCTGAGACTTTGGAGCGTAAGGCATGAGAGTCTCTTTGTATATCATTATGCTATCTCCCCCACGCATTTTCACAAAGCCTTAGTGACAGTGTAACATTTCTTTTAAGCATGTTCATGTGTTTCGGTTCTATATTGTGCATGAGTGAAACCATAGAGTAGTTGTCTTTCAGAGAAATACCTGTCATTTGGTAGCAGATATAAACTATAGCAACAAGAGTCATTGAACAAACACAAAAAAACTAAAGAAACTCAAGATATCATATCTGATAAGAAGAATGAGAAAAACAAAAAGATGTAAGAAGGATTAAAAAGTGCTAGAGAGGGAGTCGGGAGGTAGTGCAGTAGGTTAGGCGCACGTGGCGCAAAGCGCAAGGACCAGCATAAGGATCCCTATTCGAGCCATCAGCTCCCCACCTGCAGTGGTGAAGCAGGTCTGCAGGTGTCTATCTTTCTCTCCCCCTCTTTGTCTTCCCCTCCTCTCTCTATTTCTCTCTGTCCTATCCAACAACGACGATATCGATAATAATAAGTACAACAAGGGCAACAAAAGGGAATAAATAAATATATTTTTTTAAGTGCTAGAGAGAAAATGGTATCATTTAACAAAACGTGTGTAAATATGTCATACATAAAAGAATTATACATACAATTTATATATAAGTAATTATAAATAAATACATCTAAGAGCCTTTTTTAAAACTTGTAAAAAAAATTATCTTTACTTATTTATTGGATGGAGACAGCCAGAAATTGAGAGGATGGGGGAGACAGGGATGGGTGGTGGTGCACTGGGTTAAATCACACATAGTACGAAGTGCAAGGACCTGTGTAAGGATCCCGGTTCGAACCTTGGCTCCCCTTCTGCAGGGGGATTCACTTCACAGGCAGTAAAGCAGGGGTCTCTCTCTCTCTCTCTCTCTCTCTCTCTCTCTCTCTCTCAATATCTCTCTCTCTCACCCAGCCCCTAATAAACATAGTATTTTTAAAGGCACAAAGTTCTTGGCATTCTACTACCTCATTAGGTCATGCAAAGTATAAAAATTCCAAAATCCAGGGGGCCAAGAGGTGGCACACTTGGTTAAGCATGCACATTACAGTGCGCAAGGATCCAGATTCAAGCCCCTGGTCCCCACCTGCAGGGGGAAAGTTCACGAGTGGTGAAGCAGGGCTGCAGGTGCCTCTCTGTCTCTCTCCCTCTCTGTCTTCCCCTCTCAATTTCTCTCTATCTCTATACAATAAGAAATAGATAAATAAAACGTTAAAAAGTTTGAAAAAAAAAAAAAGATTCCAATATCCCATGTATCTTATTTTTTATATGGAGATATTGAGACTTAACTAATAAGTCATTGGTAGTGCTATAAATTTCATGTAATCAGGATTGTGAGAATGATGAAATGGTTGGATTTATTTAATCCTAAATGTATTAAACCATATATTGCCTAAAGTTTTCCTAGTGTTATGGCACCTCAGTATTCTAATCCATAAATAAATTAATAATATGCTGCCATATAAAATAGCTTTTACTAAATAAAAAAGGCTAATACAATACAAAGCTGTCCATGACAAAGTGAAAGCATTTTTATAAATTAAAAAGGACTTTTGTTGTGTTAATAATTTGTACTTTCGTGCTTGAACTGATGGTGACAAAGCCCTGACCAGGGCAAATTTTTTAAACAGACTGTGGCTTCTAGTTTCATCTCCACTGCCTCACGTGCCAGAGTGGTGTTCGGGCTTTTCTTTCTCCTCTCATCACTCTTTCGGGTATTCACACTTGTTCTTCCAACCTCTAACTTTTAAGATATCTGCAGCCTCTCAGATGACTTCAGAGTCCCAAAAATGAGTCAGTGTCCAAATATGACCTAGGCAAAAGAAGTAAGCCTGTTACTCTATGGCTAAGTTGCTAGTGTAACTCTCTTGAACACCTGTGATGAATGCATGTAAAATTTATTTGACTTTGTAGACAGCCACTGTATTTTATTTTCGTGTTCTTCTGTATTCACCCAAATATGTATATTTGGAAGACGTGTTGTAAGGACGTAGCCATTTTGCATGATCCTCTTGCCCCATAATTCTCCTGAGAACAAAGAAGCGAGGTTGATAGTTGGTTATTTTTCACTGTACTTCAGACATGCAGCTGAATGGCTGCCCTATTTTTGTTACCCTCAGGTTAACGATCCTGCTCTGAGAGGAGGCAACCTTTTCCCAAACCAGCTGCCTGGAATGGATATGATTAAGCAGGAGGGAGATGCATCACGGGTAAGAAATAACAAAGAAACATAAACATGGCATTAAAGTGAAAAAGAGTGTCTTATAAGTCAAAATTGGCATAGACGGACACATTGTCACCTATCAGGCTGAAGGTAGTTGTAATGCTTATGACTTTTAAAAAATATTTATTTATTCCCTTTTGTTGTTTTATTGTTGTAGTTATTATTGTTGTTGTTGGATAGGACAGAGAGAAATGGAGAGAGAAGGGAAAGACAGAGAGGGGAGAGAAAGACACCTGCAGACGTGCTTCACCGCCTGTGAAGCGACTCCCCTGCAGGTGGAGAACCGGGGGCTCGAACCAGAATCCTTACGCCAGTCCTGGAGCTTTGCACCACCTGCACTTTACCCGCTGCACTACCGCCTGATTACCCAGTGCTTATGATTTTTAAAAATACCTTCTCATGTTGCACAGCATACAGTAGTTTTGTGTAGATAATGTATTCCTTTAAGCTCATTTTAATTGAACTAATTGTGGCATCTGAAAAAAGAACACTTAATTTTCACCTGAAATTATATCGTTATAGAAAAGCAAAAAATAAAGTAACAGTAAAATAGTCGTGTTAAGGGAAACTCTGATTTATTTTTTGCTTTTTTTGATGATTAATTTAAGACTTTATTTTTCTTTTATTTAAAAAAACTTTTTTTTATTATATTTATTGGACAGAGAAAGAGAAATTGAGAGGGATGGGGAAGATAGAGTGGAGAAAGAGAGACACCTGCAGCAGCCCTGCTCCACCACTCGCAAAGCTTTCCCCCTGCAGGCAACGACTGGGGGCTTGAACCTAGGTCCTTACGCACTGTAATGTGTGCTTTCTACCAGGTGCTTCCCCACGCGGCCCATACTTTTTCTTTTACATATTATTTTGGAAAGAGACAGAAATTGAGAGGGGAAGGGGAGGGAGAGAGAAAGAGCACTGCTTCACCATTCGTGAAGCTCCGCACCCCCGAGGACCAGGGACTTGAACCCAGATCCTTGAGCATTATAACCAGTGTGCTCAGCTTGGTGCACTACCGCCCGGCCCATGCTTTAGTTATTGATGATGGGGTTGGAAGGGAGAGTAGTAGAGCGCCGCTCTTCCAAATGCAATGCAAGGGGCTAAACGCAGAACCTCATGAAGCTTGAGAGTCTAATGCTTTATCTACTGCACCTCCTATGCCACTCTTTTTTCTTTTTCTTTTTCTTTTTCTTTCTTTTTTTTTTTTTTTTGCCTCCAGGGTTATCACTAGGGCAAGGTTGTGTGGTCCGGGAGGTAGTACAGTGGCTAAAGCACTGGGCTCTTCAAGCATGAGGTCCAGAGTTTTGATCCCTGGGAGCGCATGTGCCAGAGTGATGTCTAGTTCTCTTTCTCTCTCCCATCAGTCAATAAATAAAAATCTCATAAAATATATATGGGCGTAGGTGAGGTGGGTTAACAGAACCAAAGTGTTTCCCTTCCTGCATTTCCAGATACTTACTAGAATGTTTTCGATCAAAAGTCCCTACCTTGTGATCTCCATAGTGAGATTTCTCTATGAACATGTAGCCCAGGGGGTCAGGCGGTAGTGCAGCTGGTTAAGTGCACGTGGCGCAAAGTGCAAGGACCGGAGTAAGGATCCCAGTTCAAGCCCCAGCTCCCCACCTGCAGGGGAGTCACTTCACAAGCAGTGAAGCAGGTCTTCAGGTGTCTGTGTTTCTCTCCCCCACTCTGTCTTCCCCTCCTCTCTCCATTTCTCTCTGTCCTATCCAACCACAATAATAACTATAACAACAAGGGCAACAAAAGTGGGGAGCATGACCTCCAGGAGCAGTGGATTTGTAGTGTAGGCACTAAGCCCCACCAATAACCCTGGAGGTAAAAAAAAAAAAAAAAAAACCCTTAAAAAAAAAAACATGTAGCCCTTACACACCTCCCACTTGCTGTTTATCCCAGTCTCCATCATGAATCTGCTTATCCATCTGTACTGTGTGTTCATTCTTAGTGTTAAGACCAGGGCACAGTCTGCCACCCATACTTTTGTTTCCTTCAGAGAACATGTACAGCATATCCCTGCTAATCCATAAGCAATAACTGGCAGCCACTCTGCACTTGTCACCATTTCTCCTGATGTGGTCAGAGCCAGTCATCTTCATCCTCTGTGTTTCATTATTAACTGTATCTATGTTCCATTTATCTTGAAGTAGAGATTAAAATTATACCTTTCTTTAAACAGATCTAGTATGTGCAAGTGCATATTTTTTTTTTTAAAAAAAAAAAGGACTGTTTAGTGAAGGGCAAGTTATTTTATTTAACCAAAAGATTCTTCCTTTTATAAGGTCATAGTGTAAAAATATCCCTGTACATTTTATATACTTAAATATATTGAAACTTAGTTTACTGTTCAGCTATTTGAGTCATGTACAAAGTAGAATTGTAATTAAATACAAAACTATATCAGTAATACAAAATTGGAATAAATATATTATTCAGCTTTATATTATAAAGAAAGGTATTGGGGGCTGGACTGTGGTACAACGGGTTAAGTGCACATGGCGCAAAGTGCAAGGACGTGTGTGTGTGTGTGTGTGTGTGTGTGTGTATGTGTGTGTGTTAAAAATAGATAGATCTTTTTTAAAATAGTACTGGGAGTCGGGCAGTAGCGCAACAGTTTAAATGCACGTGGCGTGAAGCACAAGGACCTGTGTAAGGATCCTGGTTCAAGCCCCCAGCTCCCCACCTGCAGGGGAGTCACTTCACAGGCGGTGAAGCAGGTCTGCAGGGGTCTATCTTTCTCTCCCCCTCTCTGTCTTTCCCTCCTCTCTCCATTTCTCTCTGTCCTATCCAACAACGACGACATCAATAATAACAGCAATCTTAACTACAAGGGTAACAAAAGGGAATAAATAAATATTTTTTTAAAAACAATTAGTACTTAAACCCCAAAGAAACAATTGATATATATTCCCACAACTAGTAGTTAAACCCTCGCATAACCGAGGTCACATTGTTGTTTTTCGACTTGGTCTACTCAGTAATGTTTTAATAGCAGTGACTGGAAGTTGTTAATGTTATTTTCTAACACATGGCATATAGTAGATGCCCAATTGATCTTTTCTAAATGAATGAAAACTTTGGGGGGTGGGTTGTCAGTATCCAAGGACAGATACATTTATACCAACCAAGGAGAAACCGCTACACAGTTCTAGCATGCTATAACCCCTTCTTCTTCTAGCGTTTGCCCTTCTTCCGTAGCCAGTCAACAGGTCAGGTTGAAAGCTGTCAGGAGCTGCTTGTTGCTGGCTTTGAAAGTGACTGGGATCCATGTGGATTCAGTCGGCTAGAAAGGATCATCAGTTTCCCCAATGAATGGGTACTCATGGGATGCACCACGAGAAGGTCGATCCAATGCATCCCCATATAACCCCTAAAGTCCAGTCACTTGCACAGCATCCAGAAACTACTAGAATCAAAATACTGCTTTATTTAGCCTACTGAAACCAGGCAGAACACACCTGTAGAACCTTAGAAGTATCTCAAAAGGGAAAGAAAAGAGTGATATTTTTACAAGAAGTAGATTTGTAGAGAATTATTTTGAGGAAACATTAAGTTATGGCCAACCGTTTCATATCAAAGTAAAGGACTCTGGGGAGACAAAAGATAAAGAAACCTTTGAGGCCTGGTATATAATGAAAGTGTATAAATATGTCAATGAAACCACCATAAAGCATTAACCCCCTCAGTACTAATCATAAGAAAGGAAGGAAGTTAGTTAGTTATGGTCACTTCTGGATTGGATACTGTCAAAAAAACAAGGGATTTCATCAACTGGGTATGTCAGTGATCTCTGTTGCAATGGTGAGAGAGGTCAGTTTTGGCAAAGATGTCATTGATGAGAGTAGCAGTCACAAGGAGAAATTGTTAATTTTCTGAGTCTGTGTCCTTTGACATAGCATGTAGATGCTTCTGGGTGTTTTTTTTTTTTACCAGAGCGCTGCTCAGCTCTGGCTTGTGATGGTGTGGGTGATTGAACCTGGAACTTCAGAGACTCAGGCATGAGAGTCTCTTCACATAACTGTTATGCTATCTACCCCCCCCCCCAATCCTTCTGGGCTTTGAAAATAATTTTCTGTTCAGTTATGAACAATGTCATCTATTTGCCTGCATTAGAAACAAGTATAATTTATCCAGATGCAACCATTGTCAATACTTAAAAGTACAGGTAATTTAAATTGGTTTGGATGAGCTTTATAATGATCTAACCGAAAATTCAGAAATATTTAACAACTCTCCTTCTGTTTTTCTGCAGAAATATTGCTGACACTGAAGGTAACTGGTTGCTTCTTCAGCTGACTGGGCTCACTTGCTCAAAACACTTACCACTCTGCAGAACTGTGTCTATCTGTTTTGACCCAACTGACCTGCCGGCCAGTTCTGCCAGAGCAAGGTCAGCAGAGGCCCCTGGGTCCTGCCGCCCAGGGTGGAGGCCACTCGGCTGTTTCAGGAGGAGCTGCCTCTTCCCGTGACAGCCTGAAGCTCATGTCCAGACAGTTGCTCAGTCTGTTCACTGCATTCACCTCAGTGCAACTTAGATCTCTCCTGCAAAGTAAACGTTGACAGGCAAAGTTCAGACCCATGTCAGATTGAATGTATTTTACATGTCTGTATTTAAGGAAAACAACCATGCTCTTGTTCTGTTCCTGTTTGGTTCCAGACACTGGTTTCTTGCTTTGTTTCCTCTGGCTAATCAGTCTAGTACAAAAGATTTAAGATTTCATCTGGGAATGGGAACGAAGGATAAGAACTGTTTTCATAAAAAAATAAAAGTTTTAAACTAAAAACCTCCACTTGGAATAAAAGCGAGGCAGACACCATGAACAGCACTCTCTGTACAGAGATGCCTTAGAAGTGAAGACCTGGAGAGTCATACTAATATCTTTGTAGAAAGCCCTAAAACCATGCTGGAGTTTTCAGTTAACGAACAGATAAAAAGAAGCCTATGAGAGGAATGTTAATATTAACAGGTTCTCTCTCTCTCTCTCTCTCTCTTGTTAAACTAAGCTCATTTTAAAATTGTGAATCAGGAGATATTTTTATTTCTGAATGGGCTCCCTTTAGATTGATCAGACAGCTTGACTTAGATCCCTTTCTCTCCTCCCTTCCCCTGCTCCAAACTCCTCCTATCCCATCTCTGTCTCACCCAGGTAAACCCTTTCTTTCCTTAAATATTTGCCAGCCACTTCTCAGTCACTATTAAATTTCAGGCCAAAAAAATTGCATTTACTGGCAAGGAGAGGAGCACAGTCGGACCTGATATCAGTAAAACTAAGGATACCTGCTTGGAAGCATATTTAGTTATTCTGTCCTCCAGCAACACTGGCCTACATAATGGGAGAAAATAGTAGTGTGTTTAAAATTGATTGCAGATATCACGACAGATTTAACCTCCGCCTTGTGTTTTTTATTTTGTTGGGGTTTTTGTTTTTGTTTTTATTTTTAGCAGTGCTGACTAAGCCGAAGTTTTGTAAGGTACATAAAATCCAATTTATATGTATAAACAAGCAATAATTTAAGTTGAAAACTTAAGTGTTTTAATTGTATAATTTTTGTGAGGTATAAATATTGTGGAATTGACTCAAAAATGAGGTACTTCAGTATTAAATTAGATATCTTCATAGCAATGTCTCCTAAAGGTGTTTTGTAAAGAATATCAATGCCTTGATTAGACCTAATTTGTAGACTTAAGAGTTTTTATTTTCTAAACCTTGTGATTCTGCTCATAAATCATTTAATATATATGATATGCAGCCGCTGTAGGAACCAATTCTTGATTTTTATATGTTTATATTCTTTCTTAATGAACCATAGAAAGACTACATGTCACTAAGCAGGCCACTTTTATGGTTGTTTTTCTTGTCCACTCTGGTAGGGTAATAATCTTTTATTAACTGGCATCAGTTTCAGACAATTGCAATACCAAGAAACTGATGACCTTTTTGAGCTATTTCTCCCTAACTCCTAATACATATACTTTCTTACTTAAATTTCAGAATGATGTCTTTTTGATGTCTAAAAAGCAAAGCATTTTATATAGGCTTTTTAGGAACAGAGAGGTTATTCCTTGAAATTTCGTTGTTTATTTGTGGCAGGATGGAAAAAAACTGTACAAACTACCCCTATTTATATTTATATCTCTCTCTATATGTACAAATTGTAGAAATATGGAAAGAGATATAACCCAAAGATAAATGGTGAATAGTCTGAAAGTGTTGCTCCATACTAAAGAAATTCTCTGCAAATTTGCATTTCGATACTTTTTCCAATGAGAGGGGTCTCACTACAGGGAGGTGGCCAAGGAGCGGCACTTCTTGGTGGCCACCAGTTCACATGTCCCCCTCAAAAGGATATACTGTTCTCAACCAAACCATGGGTTGCCCAATTGCAATGGGAAGAAAATGAGCAGAGGTTGGCCCAGAACTCCATGATTTCATCAGTATGATGAAGCTTGTGTCATACACAATTTAATGTGACCAGTTTTAATTAAGAGTTGATTTTCAGAAATACGTGAATTAGAATGACTTTAACTTTTTACACAGCACAAAAAGAGAAATGGAGATTAAACTGGATTTGTTTAGTTTTATGTCCCATGTCACTATAGCTCTGTCACCCCCCCCCCAAAAAAAAATCTGTGTATCTTTTATCACTTGTTTATCTTCTCACTGTGTTTTGATGTCACTCCCAACTCAGACAAATCTACAAACCTTCTTATAATAAGTCATGATCAATACTGTTGTGAAGGAAAGGAGACGTCAAGCTCTCTTATGGCTCAGATCAGGTAGTAGTTCTCACTTCACAGCTTATTCAGAGAAGGAAGTGAAGGGACCCTCTGGCCACACTCCTCACTAGAGAAGTGAAAGGCAGACAGTCCCTTCACTGCCAGTATTCCTCATGCTGTGCAGAGAAGATTTGTCAGACTCAGTCCTTGGGTTTTGCTTAATAGAATAATAATCAGTGTTTTACTTATTACTAAATGTGAACAACACATAATGTGAAAAGTATACATAACATACATAAACTTGGTTGTAAGCTCATTTAAGCGTTCATGTAATGTGGTGAGTTTAACAAAGTGAAGTGAGCTGTTTTATTATAATGAATTTGTTGGACTCAAAGATGAAAATGCCCTATCCCACGTGTATCTCTGATGGCCTGTAATAACTGAAGAAAGCAATGTTTTTGCAGTTTATATAATGCAGTTTTTAATCTGTGTTTCAAAATGGAGTTCGTATGGGCTTAACACAGGAAATGGGTGGCACAGACCCACTTGCAGAACCCAAAGATACACAATCAATTTTGAAATGCAACTTAAGCCATTAACTGTTGGTGTGAATTTAAATTTTTTCTAGTATTTGTATGGTAGTATGCTGCCTACGAGCAAAGCATTCTCTGCACAAAAGAAAATTACTGTAGTGGCTTCAATTTTAATTAGAATTTTTCTCCCTGGTGTTTCTTTATAGACTAAAACAAAATCTCTTAAGTTTCTTACTACAGGTAAAAGCTATGTGCAAGAACCTCAAAATGCTAAAATCTAGCATAATGCCTTAGATCTGTTTTTAAGTCTTGTATATTCCTACATAGCTGTCCAGTGTATTATATTTGTATAGTGAATTGTGTACAATTTTTGAATAAGTGCATCATCACTTGATCTTTATGTTGTTGAACAGTGATGATTATACATTTCTTCACACATTTAATTGTCTTTTTTTTTCCTATGTCATTTGTGGGTTTTATTTGTACAGTTCCTCATGAAGTTGCATCTGAGATATGTGTATATGAAAAGATTATACAAGGATAAAATTAAGCAATATATTAACTGGTTCTTCAGGAGAAAGCTTACAGTGTTTCAGGTTGTGATTTATTTTCAAAATGGAGTTGACTCTGAACATCACTTTGTTCACCTGCATTGATGTCTTTATTTCTAGTGTGAGCAGTTTATGCAAAGGTAGATATATTCAGAGAAATTTTAAATACATTTATGCAAGTTAATATTGCTTTGCTGATGCTATTTGCTTATTTGATGTTAAATAATGCTATTGTAAATAAAGAATTCTGTTGTTATTGCATCATTTAATAAACTTTAATGCCTTCGGGTTTTACATGGCTTTGAAGATCTTACTATTTATATTGTCTTTTCACAGACAATTGCATTTACATTTGAAACACCTAGCTTACAATTCATACTGTCTTACATTTTACAGAGGTTGACACAACTCCCAACACTTTAACATTTCATTCTCCCTATGAACCATTTCACTGACTTATAATTTGAAGCCAAGAGCAATGTGTCTGGTTTTAAGATTGTCTAAACTATTTAGTGGATAGTGTGCTGCTTTGACATATGCATAATCCAGGTTCAAGCCTGGTCTTGACCCCACCGCAATCAAGGAAACTTTGGTGTTGTAATACCTCTCTCTCTCTCTCTCTCTCTCTCTCTCTCTCTCTCTCTCTCTGTCTCACTCCGTCCCCGTCTCTCCCTCCCTCCTTACCTCCATCTCTCCATCTCCCTCTCTCCCTACCACTCCCAACCCTACACACACACTTCTGTTCTCAGATAGATAAAGAAGACACAGCACCAAATTTTCCTTCATTCTAGTGGTGCCAGACACGTCAGCATCATGTATGACAGACGAGCATCTCTCTCTAGCCGGAAGTAATTAAGTATTTTATAATGTGTTAGCCAGATGGTCCCATCTCTCATCCTGTTTTCTCCACATTTAGGAGAATAACATGGACTTTGGGCAGCGTTATTATTATACATTATATATACACTTAAATAGACTGTCAGTAGTTAATACTGAAAGTACAATACCTAAAACCCAAGTCAAAGTATATGAAATGCTAGTAAATACATCTGAATAATAAGTGATTAGGTGGCTGGGTGGTAGTATACCTGATTGAGCACATGTTACAATGCACAAGGACCCGGGTTCAAGCCCCTAGTCCCCACCTGCGGGTAGGGGGGTCGCTTTGCAAGTGGTGAAGCAGGGCTGCAGGTGTCTCTGTCTTTCTGTCTCCCTCTACCACCCCCTCCCTCTCAATTTCTGTCTATCATATATATATATATATATTAAATATTAATGATTAGAAACTGCTATTAATAAGGGGGCATGGTTAACTTAATAGTTGTTACTATGGATGAGTCTGTCAAGATAAATTTCAGCCCCCTTACACTAGAAAAGTATATACCTTAAAAGTTACTTAAGGTGGGGGGGTCGGGCGGTGGCGCAGTGGGTTAGGCGCATGTGGCGCAAAGCGCAGGGACCGGCGTAAGGATCCCGGTTCGAGCCCCCGGCTCCCCACCTGCAGGGGAGTCGCTTCACAGGGTCTGCAGGTGTCTATCTTTCTCTCCCCTTCTCTGTCTTCCCCTCCTCTCTCCATTTCTCTCTGTCCTATCCAACAATGAATTGCGTCAACAAGGGCAATAATAATAGCCACAACGAAGCTACAACAAGGGCAACAAAAGGGGGAAAAAAAAAATGGCCTCCAGGAGCGGTGGATTCATGGTGCAGGCACCGAGCCCAGCAATAACCCTGGAGGAGGGAAAAAAAAAAAAGTTATTTAAGGTGGGAGTCAGGCGGTGGGTGGCACAACAGGTTAAGCGCACATGGCGCAAAGCGCAGGGACCGGCGTAAGGATCCCGGTTCGAGCCTCTAGCTCCCCACCTGCAGGGGAGTCGCTTCACAAACAGTGAAGCAGGTCTGCAGGTGCCTATCTTTCTCTCCCCCTCTCTGTCTTCCCCTCCTCTCTCCCTATCTCTCTGTCTTATCCAACAACGACATCAACAACAACAATAATAATAACAAGGACAGAAAATGGAATAAAATAAATATTTTATTTAAAAAAGCATTTCTATTGGGATTAGAAGAGGTAAAGCATTTTCAACCAGTTTTCATGGAAAGCCCAAATTAGTCAATTGTCCAACTCTAGGAGTGAATTTCTTGGAATCAAGTTTGCTGACTAGAATATGAATGTATATATTCACCTATCTACACTAATATCCAATTTAAATTCTCACAGTAAAATAACGGTTATTATATATGACACTAACATGAAGTGTGTCTGGCCTTTTTGAAGAAAACGTTTTACTGAAATGCGAAAAAAATGGTGACATATAATTATACTATCCATTATAATAGTATTATAAATCCATTGATGCCTTCTCCCAAATCATTACAATCTCAATCAAAATCCAAAAGGTAAAAAGGGGAAGGGTAAATAGCATAATGGTTATGCAAAGAGACTCATTCCTGAGGCTCTGAAGTTCCAGCTTCAGTCCCCTGCACCGCCATTTGCCAGAACTGAGCAGAGCTCTGGTAAATGGAATAGGAATACTTCCTAGAGGAAATGTGAAAAAGAAGAAAGATGTGTGACTTCTAAACAGGAAACATTGACTATAAGTGGGTAAGCTGCACTGGAGAAGATGACAGGAGATTGTTGTGGATGTGATAGCAGGCGGAGAGAAACACTCAGACGCCATGAAAGATCAGGGTGGGACTGGACGGCAGAGGGATGCCAGGGGCCTTGAGGAAGAAAGAACAGGTATGGAGGCTTGTGGTCTTGACCCAGCAACGGTAGAGTTCATTTGCCCCTCACCGCCCCTCCCCGCCCCAACCTGTACTGATTTGTAAACAGTGTACTGACAGTGAATGGCTGAGTCTCGGATCTGAAGGGTCTCAGTAGAACCACCATTACAAAACACACTGGCATGTTAGGGACATGGGCTTGGCCCCTCCGCCCCATTCTCCCACTTCCCAGACAGCTATTCCAGGCTAAGTACCAACTGATGCCAGAAGGAATCCAAAAAGTTAAACCACAGCGCCATCTGCTGGGGAAGTGTCTTACTGCTGTAAATCGCTGATCCAGAAAAGAATACAGGGAATTTTTGAAGTAGCAAAATGAGTAATAGTCCAAAAATATGTAACATATATCAACTCGAAATCCAAGGAAACACGCTATCAGAAGGAGAAAACTCTGCAGAATCAAACCTCCATTACATGGCTTCTTCTTCTTCTAGCGTTTGCCAATTACATGGCTGATTGTATTTTACTATTTTGAATAGGCTGCAAAATATAAGGAAACGCAAAGAGATACAAGAAAGGAGAGATGGAGTGAAAGTTAAACGGGCACGTGCTTCATCTTCTAGCGTTTGCCCGTTTGCTCAGTCTTAGCTAATAGTAGTGCTAGGATTCAAATCTAGGACCCCCAGACCTCAGACGTGAATGAAAGTTTGGTGTGCCCAGTTCACGGAGACATGCATCTCCATGTTCCAGCTGCCTTGTTCATAACAGCCAAGATACGGAAGCAATCTGAAAGTCCATTGACAGATGACTGGATAAAGAAGTCATGGGAGGGAAGTATCATCCATGGAGTACTCTTGTGCAATTTAAAAAGATAATATTGTATCCTTGGGAATAAAATGGATGAAACTGGAAGTGATTATGCTTAGTAAAAGGAAAGTTAAAAATGAGGGGCCAGGTGTGGTGCACCTGGTTGAGCCCTGCTTCACCATTCGTGAAGCTTTTCCCCTGCAGGTGGGGACAAGGGACTCGAACCTGGGTCCTCGTGCATTGTGCAACCAACCTGTCTTTAAGACTTTGATAGAACTATGGTGGTTACCACTGAGAGGTGAGAGGGCATAAAGCTTTGGTGATGTGGTAAGAAACTAGACATGTGTTAGCTCATAATCTTGTAAACCCCTATTAAGTCACTAATAAAAATATTTTAAAGCCTGTCATGCAATTACTGCACTATTTGGTATAAAACAAGGTTTTAAAAAATATTTAAGGGGAGTCGGGCAGTAATGCAGCAGGTTAAGCACACATGGCGCGAAGCAGAAGGACCAGCGTAAGGATCCTGGTTCAAGCCCCCCAGCTCCCCACCTGCAGGGGAGTCGCTTCACAGGCGGTGAAGCAGGTCTGCAGGTGTCTGTCTTTCTCTCCTCTCTGTCTTCCCCTCCTCTCTCCATTTCTCTGTCCTATCCAACGACGACAACAATAATAACAACAATAAAGCAACAAGGGCAACAAAAGGGAATAAATAAATTAAATTTAAAAAAACATTTAAGGGAGTTGGGTAGGAACGCATCAGGTTAAGCATACATGGCGCAAAGCAAGAGCTAGAGAAAGGATCCCGGTTCGAGCCCCGGGCTCCCCATCTGCAGGGGTCGCTTCGCAAGCGGTGAAGGAGGTCTGCAGGTGTCTATCTTTCCTCCTCTTCCTCTCTGTCTTCCACTATCTCGATTTCTCTCTGTCCTAACCAACAACAGCAATAGCTCTGACAACAAGGACAACAAAATGGGAAAAATGGTCTCCAGGAGCAGTGGATTCATAGTGCAGGCACCAACCCCAGTGATAACCCTGGAGGAAAAAAAACATTTAACTGAGAGAGTGATGGGAAGCATTTTTTTTTCCAGCATATGCACTACAAGAGATGGAACTCAGCACCTCACATATTCAAGCCACGATACCTTACACCTCCCCAAGCCGGTGTTGGGGATAGTGGTGGTGAATGGATAGATAGCATAATGGTTATCCAAAGAGACTTTCATATCTGAAGCTCCAGAGTCCCAGGTTCAATCCCCTGCACCACCATAAACCAGAGATGAGCAATGCTCTTGTAAAAAAAAAAAAAAAAAAGGGGGGGGGGTCCAGTGATAGTGCACCTGGTTGAGTGCAATGCTACAATGTGTAAGGACCTGGGTTCAAGCCCCCAGCCCTCACCGGCAGAGGGAAAGTTTTCTAAGTGGTGAAGCAGGGCTACAGGTGTCTCTGTCTCTCCCTTTCCATCTCCCCCTCCCTCTCAATTTCTGGTCATCTCTATCCAATAAAAAAAGATAATTAAAAAAATTTTAATAAAGGAACTCAAGCTAAGGAGTTGAGGGTCTAACTGAGGAGATTTTTTTTGGGGGGGGTAAATAGCATAATGGTTATGCAAAAAGACAACCATGCCTGAGGCTCCAAAGTCCCAGGTTCAATCCCATGCACCACCAACTGCTCAGGTAAGAAATAAAAATAAATAAATAAATTTACAAAAGCAATTAGTGAGCTCATAAATAAAACTATCAAGTAAGAGGTAGAAATTGAAGTTTTGGGAGTCGGGCTGTAGCGCAGCGGGTTAAGCGCAGGTGGCGCAAAGCACAAGGACCGGCATAAGGATCCCGGTTCGAACCCCGGCTCCCCACCTGCAGGGGAGTCGCTTCACAGGCGGTGAAGCAGGTCTGCAGGTGTCTGTCTTTCGCTCCTCCTCTCTGTCTTCCCCTCCTCTCTCTATTTCTCTCTGTCCTATCCAACAATGACAACAACAATAATAACTACAACAATAAAACAACAAGGGCAACAAAAGGGAATAAATAAATAAAATAAATATTTAAAAAAAAAGAAATTGAAGTTTTAGGGGGTTGAAAGGTAGCGCTACTTTTTTAAAAAATTCCCACTGTCTGTCTGTCTATCTATCTTTCTTGCCACTAAGGTTATTGACTCGTGCCTACTTAAGGAATGGACCGCTCCTGGGAGCCACTGTTTTCCTTTTTTATTTTGTTCCCTAGAGACAGGGAAATTGAGAGAGAAGGGGGCAATAGTTAGGAAGAGAGAAAGACACTTGCAGCTACTCCCCGGCCCTCGGTTGCTGGATCTTGAGTCCCTTTTCCTAATAAAAAACATCTTGGGGGTCAGGTGGTAGCGCAGCGGGGTGGCACAAAGCACAAGGATCCCAATTTGAGCCCCCGGCTCCCCACCTGCAGGGGAGTCGCTTCACAGGCGGTGAAGCAGGTCTGCAGGTGTCTATCTTTCTCTCCTCCTCTCTGTCTTCCCCTCCTCTCTCCATTTCTCTCTGTCCTATCCAACAACAACGACATCAATAACCACAACAGTGTTAAACAACAGGGGCAACAAAAGGGAAAATAAATAAATATGTATTTTAAAAAAGGTCTATATCAAGACATAATAAAATAATCAAGAGTCCATGTGGAACTGAGGAGATAATATAATAACAACAACAAAAAGCCCACTCATGCTTGAGGCAACAAAGACCCCAGGTTCAATCCCTAGCCCACCATAAGCCAGAGCAGAGCAATGCTTTGGATAAAATAATAATAATAAAGTAAAAATAAATCCATATGATGCAGCTATTCCACTTTTGGGTAATTTTTCAAAGAAAACCAAAACATTAATTCAAAAAGATATGTTTACTCTCAGTTTTCACTGTAGCATTATTTACAATAGCTGTGGTATAGAAATGGCCTTAGTGTTCACTAATGGATAAATGGATAAAGATGTGATATAGGGGTCAGGTGGGGGCACACCTGGTTGAGTGCCCATGATACAGTGCACATGGACCCAGGTTCAAGCCCCCGGTCCCCACCTGCAGGGGGAAAGCTTTGCAGTGGTGAAGCAGTGCTGCAGGTGTCTCTCTGTCTCTCTCCCTCTCTATCTCCCCCTACCCTCTCAATTTCTGGCTGTCTCTAAATAAGGTTTTTAATAAAAAAAAAGATGTGGTATATACACAATGTCATATGACTTAACTTACATGTGGAATCTGGGGGAAAAAAAGTAAATGAACAAAAGTAAACAAAAATCAGACTTAGAGATGCAGAGAAAAGATTGGTTGTCACTAGAGATGTTTGAGGAGATGGAAAGGCAAATGGAATCAAGAAATACAAATAAATAAGATTGGGCTGGGGAGATAGCTTAATGGTTATGCAGAGACTCTCATGCTTGAGGCTCCAAAGTCCCAGGTTCAATCCCCCATACCACCATAAGAGCTGAACAGTGTTCTGGTAAAAAAATTAAAATTAAATAAAAAGTAACAAGACTACATGTAATGTACAATATGGGAAATACTGTCAGTAATATGTTAATTTTGATAGTGACAGGTGGCAACCAGGCTATTGTGATGATCACTTAGCAATGAATATAAATGTCAGATCACTATGTCTTATGCCTGAAAAACAGTGTAATATTATATATCATTTACATGCCAACAATATAAGAATACTTTGATAAGTTGAAACCAGTATAGTCCATAATATTTTCCAGTATGATAAGCATTTAAAAATGTTCTTTAGTGGCTATAGATTAATTTTATAAACACACACACTTTGTGCAGAAGGTGTAATGCCTCCTTCCACACTTGGGGGATGGGGGGCTCATGCTCTAAGCTAACTGCCCCACAGGAGAGGCAGTTCTATAGTGATTTTAGTTACCTACTCCCAAAAGCATGCTCCAGACCTAAGAGCAGGGTGAGCATTTATTTTTCAACATTTGATCCCTTATTTTGTTCCAAAAAGCTGGCCACTTTGCAACCTTCCTGATTTTATGGGCCTACTTGCCTTTTCCAAAGAAACATACATCATCCATTGTCAGGTGAGAACGCTCATGGCAATTTCTCAGAAAGGAAAGTTGTCTTAATGGTCTATGTCTAGTCTGAACAACCCAGAAGAATGCTTTCAGAGATTTATTTTATTGGGGTGGGGGTAGATAGCATAAGGTTATGCAAAGAGACTCTAATGCCTGAGGCTCCAAAGTCCCAGGTTCAATCCCCTACACTACCATAAGCCAGAGCTGAGTAGTGCTCTGATGAAAAATAAAATAAAGGGAGTTGGGCTGTAGTACAACGGGTTAAGCGCAGGTGGCGCAAAGCACAAGGACCTGCGTAAGGATCCCGGTTTGAGCCCCCGGCTCCTCACCTGCAGGGCAGTCGCTTCACAGGTGGTGAAGCAGGTCTGCAGGTGTCTGTCTTTCTCTCCCCTTCTCTGTCTTCCCCTCCTCTCTCCATTTCTCTCTGTCCTATCCAACAACAATGACATAAATAACAATAACAATAATAACTACAACAATAAAAAAAAAAAAAGAGGGACCGGGTGGTGGCACACCTGGTTGAGCACACATGTTACAGTGCTCAAGAACCCAGGTTCGAGCCTCCAGTCCCCACCTGCATGGGGAAAGCTTCACAAGTGGTGAAGCAGGTCTGCAGGTGTCTCCCGTTCTCTCTCCCTCTCTCTCTCCCCTACCCTCTCAATTTCTGGCTGTCTCTATCCAATAAATAAAGATAATAAAAAATTTAAAAAACAATAAAAAGGGAAACAAAAGGGAATAAGTAAAATAAAAAAAGAAAAGTAAAAAAATTAAAAATAAAATAAGTACTTATTTTATTGTGGTCTAGGAGATAGCATAGTGGATAAAGCATTGGACTCTCAAGCATAAGGTCCCGAATTCAATCCCTAACAGCACATGCATGCATCAAAGTGATGTCTGGTTCTTTCTCTCTCTTCTCCTATCTTTCTCATGAATAAATAAATAAAATCTTAGTAAAAATAAAAATTAAAATATATATATAGCTCTTTCATTTCTTTTATGAGTGGGACAGAGAAGGGTGGAGGGAAGTGAGAGCATCGCTCTGGCATGTAGGGTTGGGTATTGAGATTAGGACTTCATTCTTGCCAGTTCCGTGTTCTACATTATAGCACCTTCTGAGCCCCCAGAATATCTATTTATCACCATCATCATCATCACCAGAGCACTGCCCAGTTCTGACGTATGGTGGTACTAGGACTTGAACCTAGACTTGAACCTAGGCCTTTGGTGCCTCAGCTATGAAAGTTTTTTGCATACCCATTATGCTATCTTCCAGCCTCCACACGCAAAAAATTTTAAAACAGCACAGACTTGAAAACTCATAGTACCGAAGATGTGAGTGCTCTCTCTGAACTCATCCTTTACTTGGCTGCCCTGTGAGTGATTTATCTCATTGCACTGTGTATATATTTATGAAGTGCATGCAGAATGACAGCAATTAATATTCCAGCCATTAGGTTCATGATTAGTCAACAATTTGTTTGACTTTATATGTTAACTCTTTTTTTCAGCTATCAGGTTCCAGATGCTACCCTGATGCCAACCAGACTTCCTGGGCAGACAACCCCACCAATGTGTCCTGTAGCCCCACTTCCCCAGAGCCCTGCCCCATTAGGGAAAGAGAGAGACAGGCTGGGAATATGGATCGACCTGCCAATGCCCACATTCGGTAGGGAAGCAATTACAGAAGCCAAACCTTCCACTTTCTGCACCCCATAATGACCCTGGATCCATACTCCCAGGGGGTTAAAGAATAGGAAAGCTATCAGGGAAGGGGATGAGATACAGAGTTCTGATGGTGGGAATTGTGGCCCCTCTTTATCCTATGGCCTTGTATTTCCATTTTATAAATAAAGGAAGGAAGGAAGGAAGGAAGGAAGGAAGGAAGAAAGAAAGAAAGAAAGAAAGAAAGAAAGAAAGAAAGAAAGAAAGAAAGAAAGAAAAGAGAAGAAACAGCCAGTGTCACACTTAGACCTTCAGTCCAATGCAGTTAACAATCCTCTCAGCCAAACTAGTCCCAAATTGGTGGCTGGTAAACACAGCTACACCTTAGAAAGATATCATGGCTTTCCCCTCTTCAGATGAGGCCAAGGTGTTTTTTAATTTTTTATTTTATTTATAAATATTTTATATTTATTTATTTTCCCTTTTGTTGCCCTTGCTGTTTTTCATTATTGTTGTAGTTATTATTGTCGTTGTTATTGATGTAGTCATTGTTAGATAGAACAGAGAGAAATGGAGAGAGGAGGGGAGACCAAAAGGGGGAGAGAAAGAGAGACACCTGCAGACCTGCTTCACTGCCTGTGAAGTGAAGGTGGGGAGCCGGGGGCTCGAACCGGGATCCTTATGCGGGTACCTGTGCTTTGTGCCATTTGCACTTAACCCACTGTGCTACTGCCTGTCTCCCGTATTTTGTTTTTTCTTTGTTTGTTTTTGTTTTTACCAGAGCACTGCTCAGCTGTGGTTTAAGGCAGCAGTACAGGAGATTAAACCTGGGATTTAAGAGCCTCAGGTGTGAGAGTCTCTTTGCAGAACCATTATGTTATCAACCTCCGCCCACCCAGGGTTCTTTTAGAGTTCAATCACACTGTAGAAAGACCAAAAGAGGGTTTCCCTACACACTTTCCTAGAAGCAAGAATTCCCTGGCACTACAACTCAGTCAAGGGGTCTCTGGAGTTCTTTCTAGGTAGCTAGCTGCTTGTTTGTTTTGCCACTAAACAAACACTGGGGTAGATGTCTGCATGAGAATACATCACTCCATGTGGCCATTTTACTTTTTTGTTTTCTTTAATCAAACAGAAAGAAATTAAAAGGGGAAAATGAGATAGGGAGAGAGAAAGGCACCAGAAGACTTGCTTCACTCTTGGTGAAGCTTTCCCTTTGTGGAGGAGTAGTTGGGGCTTGAACCCAGGTCCTTGCACACGGTAATGTGTGGGAACAAACAACTGGGTGCACCACCCTGTTGGGAAATTGTGCAGATGTGGTTGAACATTGGCAGGGCCCACAAGCCACCATATTTCCATGCAAGTATTATTATTTGCACACCAATCTTCTGCTTTGTAAATAAAGAAAAGGGGGAATATAGCCCCACCAATATACAGCAGGCAAAAGCCTTAACTACATTAAATCTCTATAATATTTACAAAAACTCGAACCAACCTCCTATTATTCTTCATTGACAAACACCATCCACCCTCCCAGCTATTAAGGTCAAATGGAAAGACCCACTCAATAAAATTTGGAAAGGGCCTGACCCCCTGTTGACCATGGGGAGGGGTTTTGAATGCGTGTTTCCGCAAGATTACTCAAAACCTGTCTGGCTTCCTGCCCACCATGTCCGGCAATACCTGCATGATGGCATTGCTATCCCTGAGGAACAAGAAACACTGCAAGAGGACTGGTTGCAGGACGCACCCCAGGACCCATAATACGACATGGCGGGATCTGAAAAATCTGGTTCACAGAGCCCTCTCCTCCATCCCCCCTTCTCTGAATATCTTATACTATGACAGGCCAGTTGTGTTTTGTGAGTGAGTGATTTGAATGACTGATTTTTTTGTACGACCCATTTTGCTCAGAGTACTCTGAAACTTAATTGACTTTATATAAAAATGCTGGACGCAGCCATGGTTTCTGGAGGCGTCCAGAAACAGTCCCAAAAAATTGTTTTTTCCTCTTTTGATTTTTTTTTTTTTAAGTCTTAGTATAAATGTGAAACACTTAGTCTTGAAAACTGTGTGAGTAAAGACAAACCACAAACACTGAACTCCTCACTGAGGTGGGCTGCCCTGACATGCTGAACACAGCCAAGCTCCCTAGTACCCACCCTGTACCCGGTAGCCTAGGTGCCACTCAATGCAGGCTCTGATTAACTCCTAGCACAGCTCACTGGCAGGCCTTCACAGTCTCCCATCCCTTCCAGACCTCTACTGCACCCTTAGGCTGGAGTGGACCCCTTAGGGAAAGTAGGCTTGGAGATGCTGTTTGCACTGATTGCTGGCTTCACTGAACCACCAAGAAAGGTGATGGTACACTAGTCTAAGATAAGTTAGTACATCAACACTACACAGATTCTACAAGAAATATTTAAGTTGAGTGGCCCAGGAGATGGCTTAATAGATAAAGCTTAGGACTCTCAAGCATGAGATCCCAAATTCAGTCCCTGGCAGCACATGTGCCAGAATGATGTCTTGTTCTCTCTCTATCTCTCTCTCTCTCTCTCTCTCTCTCTGTCTCTCTCCCTCTCCCTCTCCCTCTCCCTCTCCCTCTCCCTCATCTCTCTAGCTCCTCCTATCATTCTCATTAAAAAAAATAAACAAGGGATAAACAAGGGAGTTGGGTAATAGCGGGCAGGTTAAGCGCATGCGGTGTGAAGCTCAAGGACCAGTGGAAGGATCCCTGTTCAAGCCCTGGCTCCCCACCTTCAGGGAAGTCGCTCACAGGTGGTGAAGCAGGTCTGCAGGTGTCTATCTTTCTCTCCCCCCTCTGTCTTCCCCGCCTCTCTCCATTTCTTTCTGTCCTATCCAACAACAACGACATCAATAATAACTACAACAATAAAACAACAAGGGCAACAAAAGGGAATATAAATAAATATTTTTCAAAAAATAAAATATTATTTAAAAAAGAAAAAATATATTTAAATTGAAAGGAGATGGTACTGAGTTGAAACAGGAAATCCATGGGGGGGGAACCTCACTGGTAAAAGTAAATTCATATTAAAGGCAGTGGATTAACATGTTAAGCCCTGTTAAACCAAGATAGTGCATAGAATAAAAGACCTTAGTAGCAATATTAAAGTAATATTATTAAATAAAACTACAAATAATTAGCCAAGGTTTTCACACACAAGAATATAAAACTAGGGAGAGGGGAGTGAAAATAAAGAATTTTACAATGAGTCTAAAATGAATTTGCTACCAATTTCAAACAGAAAGTTATGTATACATGATGCTGTATGTAGACATTATGGTAGCCACAAAGCAAAGACGTATAATAGAAACATAAAATAAAATTAAATAAGAAGAGGGCCTGAGCATAACACAAAGAAAGTTATCAAAACACAATCATTAATACAATAGGCTTTAAGGTCTGAGGCCTCAGAGGTCTCAGTTCAACCGATCACCAGTGACAAAATAAGCCAGAGCTGACCAGTGCTCTGGTCTCTCTGTCTCTGTCTCTCTCTCTCTCTCTGTCTATTATTAAAATAAGTAGGACAGAGGAACAGCCAGGAAATTATCAGTAGAATGGCAATACACACTTATAAATAATCAGTAAGATGCCTTTGCCACATATCCTCATTTGTATGAACAGTTTAGAATAGGAACTAACTCCCCTAATATACAAACAGCATTTGTCCAGACATTTTGGAAAGGTCAAAACGATAGCAAAGTAAGACCTTAAATAAACGAACATCTTTTTTTCAAATTAAACAGCTGTATAACTTCCTTAAACCTCCCAAGAAAATGACACCCATAGATATACTTGCTATTACAATACTAGGAACAAAAGGGATACCAGATAGCCAGTGGTCCCACTTTTAGCAACGAAAAATCTAGCAGAAAGTGATGGAAGTAGTAACTTCTCATACTTACCTTAAAACTCGTAAGAATTAAGAAATATTCTGGGTCACGTTGTTTTCCTACAGTTATGGGTGATAATGTTATAATAAAAAAATATTATATTATCAAAAATAATCATGTGGGGCCAGGCAGTGGCACACCTGGTTAAGCGTTCACATGATAGTGTGAAGGGATCCAGGTTTAAGTCCCCTGGCCCCCACCTGCAGGGGGAAAGCTTCACAAATGGTAAAGCAGGGCTGCAGGTATCTCTCTGTCTCTCTCCCTCTCTGTCCCCCATTCCCTTCTCAATTTCTCTCTGTCTCTATCCAGAAATAAATAAATAAATAAATAAATAAATAAATAAATGTGATTTTAAAAAAATCATGTTCTGGCTGGGGGAGGTAGCACAATGACCAACATGTTTGTTGCCATTGTTGTGGTTATTATTATTCTTGTCATTGATGTCATTGTTGTATGGGACAGAGAAAAATGGAGAGAGGAGGGGAAGACAGAGAGGGGGAGAGAAAGACAGACACCTGCAGACCTGCTTCACTGCCTGTGAAGCGACCCCCCACTTCAGTTGGGGAGCCAGGGGCTCGAACCAGATCCTTACACTGGTCCTTTTGCTTTGCCATGTGTGCTTAACCTGCTGTGCTACCGCCCAACACCCCATTTATATACTTTTTTAAAGTTTTAAATTCTTAATGTGTGGGAAAACAAGGCTTGAGGATATGGATAGTATTATCTCAGCTAAAATAAAACCACAACTCATTGGACTCTCAAGCACGAGGTCTCAAGTTTGATCCTCAGCAACACATGTACCAGCATGATGTCTGGTTCTCTCTCCTCTCCTATTTTTTCTTATTAATAAATAATGCCCTAGATCCAAAAAGCTGAGAAACATATGAAAAAAATGCTCCAAGTCTCTGTCAGAGAAATGCAAATGAAGACAGCAATGAAATACCACTTCACTCCTGTGAGAATTACATACATCAGAAAAAGTCACAGCAACAAATGCTGGAGAGGTTGTGGGGACAAAGGAACCCTGCTGCACTGCTGGTGGGAATGTAAATTGGTCCACCCTCTGTGGAGAGCATCTGGAGGACTCTCAGAAGGCTAGAAATGGACCTACCCTATGATCCTGAAATTTCCCTCCTGGAGATATATGCTAAGGAACCCAACACACCCATCCAAAAAGATCTGTGTACACCTATGTTCATAGCAGCACAATTTGTAATAGCCAACACCTGGAAGCAACCCAGGTGTCCAACAACAGATGAGTGGCTGAGCAAGTTGTGGTCTATATACACAATGGAATATTACTCAGCTATTAAAATGGTGACTTCATCATTTTCAGCCCATCTTGGATAGAGCTTGAAGAATTCATGTTAAGTGAAATAAGTCAGAAACGGAAGGATGAATATGGGATGATCTCACTCTCAGGCAAAAGTTGAAAAACAAGATCAGAAGAGAAAACACTAAGCAGAACCTGGACTGGAGTTGGTGTACTGCACCAAAGTAAAAGACTCTGGGGTGGGGGGGGGAGAATACAGGTCCAAAAAGGATGACAGAGGACCTAGTGGGGGTTGTATTGTTATGTGGAAAACTGGGAAATGTTATGCATGTACAAACTAATGTATTTACTGTCAACTGTAAAACATTAATTCCCCAAATAAATAAATAAATAAATAAAGTCCTGGAATATGATAGCAGAGGAAGACATAGAGGGCATTAAATTGTTATGTGGAAAACTGGGAAATGTTATGCATGTACAAACTACTGTATTTTACTGTCAACTGTAAACCATTAATCCCCCAATAAAGAAATTTAAATAAATAAATTTCCCAAAGCAGAGAAAACACTCATCTATAGGTGAAATTCTTTATCTACAGTATGTTTAAAAAGACATATATAACAAAAGTCTAAATGAAAACAGAATAATAGAAAACACATGCACAAAATAAATAAAATCTTTAAAAATTAAAATAAAGCTACAACTAATGACTGAACTAAAAAAAAAAAAAAAAAGTAAGGGAGAGGAAGCCAAGTGGTGGGGCTTCTGGTTAAGCGCACATGTTACAATGTACAAGGACCAGGGTTCAAGACCCCCATCCCCACCTGCAGGGGGAAAGCTTTGCAAGCGGTGAAGCAGGGCTGCAGGTGTCTCTCTGTCTCTCTCCCTCTTCATCTCCCCCCTACCCTCTCCATTTCTGGCTGTCTCTACCCAATAAATAATTAAAAAAATAAAATAAGGGAGTGTTTATGAGGATCTTGATGTCCACAGACCTTAAGTATTGGCACGCCAAGTCTTTTAAGCCCTTCAGGGAAATCTATCCCTATCTATCTTCCCCTTCCTCTTCATTGCTGGGTGTCTGTATCAAATAAATAAAGATAATAAAAAATAGATAAAAATTAAAGGAAGATAGAACACGACCTTTCACCTGTGAGACTCCTAAAGACCCGGTTGGGTGGGCGCGCTGGACTGTTGGCTGCGCAGAGGGAGGCTGGAGAGGCGGCGGGGGCGCGTAGCCAGCGCCCTCTAAGGTGGCGGAGACCCGCGCTTCCCCGCCTCCTTCCGCACCGCACCGGGTCTGCGCCTTCCCGCGGCTGCTCACCAAGGTTGCGGGGACGACAGCTCTCAGCTGTCATCCTTTTCTCAACCTTAAGCTGTAAGACCTCTGGCGGTCTCTCTTACCCCTATCATTTAGAAATAAGCCTTTAAGAAATAATTCTGGGTAGCGGAGGCAGCATAATTGTTATGCAAAAAGGTTTTCGTGCCTGAGGCTCTAAAGTCCCAGATTTAATCCCCTGCACCACCAGAAACCAGAGCTGAGCAGTGCTCTGAGGTCTCGGTCTCTCTCTCTCATTAAAATAAATGAAATATATTTTAACTTTTCTTTAAAAAAGAAATCATATTAAGGGCGGGTGGGATACTCACTTGAATAGTGGGCTGCTTTGCTTACTGTGCGACCCAGATTGAGCCTGGCCTCTACTACACTTGAAATTATGCAGTGGTCTCTTTCTCAGAAACACACACACACACACACACACACACACACACACACACACACACACACCCCTTCTCTATTAAAAAAGAGAAGGAAAGAAAAATAATATTAAAAATTGAACTAACAAATTTGAAAATAAGAATGGTGAGGGCACCCAGGAAAGACCCTGGGGTCCGCTGCTGAAGGTGGTGGCTGCCCAGGTGAGTCCCATCGGGGCCAGCACAGCTCCTCTAGTCCTTTCCGAGCCTCTCTGGGCTTGGGCGTTCGCGCCTCTCCCTTCTCGCACCTCCCAGGCCAGGCTCCCGCAGGTAGTGCTCGCCTCATTTTGCAGAGATGAAGCAGCAATTGGGGCGTCCAAGGTCACTGGCATCACATTACTTGTGAATGGAACTAAATACTCCTTTATTTTCTTTTCTCCCCCCCCTTTTTTTTTTTAAATTAGTGCTTTAACATTGATTTACAAAATTATGCGCTGGGGGTAGACAGCATAATGGCTATGCAAAAAGACTCTAATGCTTGAGGCTCCGGAAGTCCCAGGTCCAATTTCCCACACCAACATAAACCAGAGTTGATCAGTGCTCTGGTAAAAACATTAAAAAATAAGTTGGTGTACTGCACCAAAGTAAAAAGACACTGGGGTGGGGGAGAGGGAGAGAGTCCTGGAACATGATGGCAGAGGAGAATTTAGTGGGGATTGAATTGTTATTTGGAAAACTGGAAAATTTTATGCATGTACAAACTATTGTGTTTTGCTGTCAACTGTAAACCATTAACTCCCCAATAAAGAAATTTTAAAAAAAATGATGATGCCTGGGCTATGGCACGGTGGATAAAAGCATTGGACTCTTAAGCATGCGGTTCTGAGTTCAATCCCCGACAGCACATGTACCAAAGTGATAGCTGGCTCTGTCCTATCTTTCTCATTAGTAAATAATTTTATTATTATTAATAAAAATAATAAAGAAAAAATAAAATTCACAAGACAAGGGTATGGATCCACACCTTTATCACCACCGGGAATTCCGCGTCCCCATTCCCTTGGCTGGAAACTGCAGTAGTTCTCCCAGTGTCACTTCAGTGTCCCCGCCCCACCCCGGCCGCGCTCGGTTCTCCGGGAGGCGGAGGCGCGGGGTCTGGACCTGCGTGCGGCCCTCGGGGGGGGGGGGGACGGCCTCGCCTCCGGGGACCCTAAAAAAAAAAAAAAACCCACACGCCAGGGATTTTGTTGCACCCCCAGCCTCTTGCCCTCGGAGTCCCGAGGAGCCTTGGGGGAACCGAGTCCTGAGTGTGAACCCCCAGGGGGCTGGTGGGCGAGGCGCCCGTCGGCCAATGGCTGCGGTGGGCGGGGAGGAGACGGGCCGGGGGGCTTGGACACCCGCGCCCGCTCGGAACCCCACGGCCCCGCCCGCCGCCCTCTTAAGCCCGTCTTGAGCCCTCCGGGCCCTCCCGAAGCCACTGACCCTCAGGTCTGTGTCGCCCCTCAGGGTCCCGGCAGCTCCTGCTTGGCGGTGGCGGCGGCCCTCTGGAAGGTGGGTGCCCCCCGCCCCCCCAGAGGTGGGTGCGGGGCTGGGGGCGCCGGTGGCCCCGGGTGGTTGGGAAGCGCAGACGCAGCCTTGGCGCAGATTGTTCGGGGAGCTCGTTTTGCCCTCTTAAGGTTTTTATTCCGTAGGTGACTTTCAGCCCCCAGTTGCTGGAGGCTGGGGGGTTTGCAGGTGGGGGGCTGCATTCGCAGGGCTCCTTGGGGAGCTCGGGACCCCGGCACGCGCCTGCGCCGTCGTGGCTGACCCCGTCTCCTGACCCCGGGTTCTTTCATTTCGGAGTCACGACCCTCCCTGGCTCCCTTATTGGGTTCATCGATCTGGCCCTTTAGGATCCGCGGGCCCTGACGGGGGTTCAGGTCCTCAGCCCGAGTGGACTTGTGGCCATTAAAAGCGCGGCCCTCTAGGGTGCGGGGAGGTGCGGGCCTCCAGGGCGCCCAGAGGCTCCCGGTACACCTGGCCAGAGGTCTGCGCCCTCGCCCGCGGCCGAAAGGCGACCTCGGCGCCCCCGAGCTGCGGGCTGAGCTGGCTGGGGCAGCCGGGAGCATTTGGGGTGCGGGAGAGGCGACCGCGCGCGTGGGAGACCCGGCGCTGCGGGGGCGGCTTCGCCTGGAGCCCGAGGTGGCGCCTTTCCGCTCCTTTCCGCAGCCTCTGAGCACTTGCCGGCCGGCCCGGGGCGCGTTTGTCCCCCGGCCCCTGCGCCCCGGGCGCTCCATTCCTCTTCCTGTTGGGGACCCTTGGGCGCCTGAAGCTGCCCAGTGCCCGCCCCCAGCTTGGCCCTGCGGGTCTCGCGATGGGGCTCCTGCCCCGGCCGCCCCCACCCACCCACCCGGTGGGAGAGTTCTGTTGGCCCCAGAGGAGCGAGGCTGGGAGAACGGAGAGCTGATTTCGCAGGAGCCGGGCTGGACGCCCTGCTGCACAGAGAGCGAGTGTTGGGAACCGCCCGGCCCGGGTCCGTTCGGGAGAAGGAAGCCTAAGGCCACACTTAGCAGAAATTTGAAGTCCGCCGGGGGCCGGGCTGATTTTCGTTTGGTGGGAGTTGTGTCTGCTTTTAGGGCGCCTGTTTTGTTTTGCTTGTGGGGCGGGGCTTGTGCCATCGAATTGGGAAGATTCTCCATTCGTTCTGGCACAGGCCCACCTGGAGAAGGTTAAGCACGGAGAGGCTGGACGGAGATGGCTGGGGAGACTGGCAGGACGCCGTTTCTACACCTGGCACTCAGTGACACCTTTTCCTTCCTTCCTTCCTTCCTTCCTCCCCTCCTCCCTTCCTCCCCTCCTCCCATCCTTCCCTCCTTCCTCCCCTCTTTCCTCCCCTCCTCCCCTCCTTCCCTCCTCTCTCTTTCTCTACCCCCCTCCAGCCCTCACGCAGATCCGACGACCTCTAGTCCGTGATGGCCTTGCAGCCTCTAGGTGAAGCTGTACCTCAGGACAAAGGGTTCTACCTTTCCGAGAGGCTCCAAAACAACCCTCAACAATTGGCCGCCTGCTACTTGCCCTTCTCGCCCTTTGGCCCCTACTTGGACGCCCTCACCGCCGCGGAGGAAAGTTTCTCACCTTTCAGGCACCTAGAGGCCGCGCTGCCTGCGCCCCCGGGGCTGTGCCCCTTCCCCTTCCAGGCCGCGCCTCCCTTGCTGAGCCCTGAACTGACCCTGCCAAATGAGCCGCTCTACGATCTGGCCTGGTACAGCAAGCTGCTTCCGTGGTACCCGGCTCCCTACCTCCCCAGGGAGGTGCCACATTTATTCAGTAGCGGCCTCCAGTGCACCGGCACCGGCCGCGAGGACTTGGACCGCACCAGTGATCCTAGCGACAAAGAAACTTTAATTCAGTCGCCCCCTGTGGATGGCCCCCCACTCCTTGAGATGCAGAAGACCTCTTCTCAGCAGTTATGTAACTCTCCCAGCAAGGGGTCTGAGGATGAAGCCAAACTCCAGAACCAAGAAGGGCATTCCTCTCATCCTTATCGCTTCACCCAGGAGGACTTGAATTTAGTGCTTTATGGGGTCATTCCCAGTCTGGAGCGCCCTGCTGGCCCGAAACATGCGATTTCTGGCCTCAGAGTCCCCACCGACAGCTCTGGTAAAAAGCAGTTCACACTATCTAGAGTTGGGTATGCAGGGGAGCAGCGGTGGGGGTGGGGGGTTTCTTCTATCAGAGAATAGAGCCTAGCTGGTAGTGTAGTCTTAACCAACTTGCTGAACTCCCTAATCAGGAGAGAAGTGATTCACCCAGTGATTTTTGTCAGCTAGACTCCATCTACCAGGATGTACTAGGCATGTTATGGAGAACTTCATGCAGTTCAGACTTGGGGCCCCCTTTCCCCGACCCAGCTCAGCCATTTACCTTAACCTTAGTCAAATCAAGTTTTATCTTTTCAGTTCCTTAAATTTGCAAAATGAAGCCTATTGTATGCTTATTCTTGCAAGAGTTGTTCTGAATTTCAAATGAGGAATTGTATGTATAAAAAGCAGAAAAATAGAAAAGATGGCATGAATAGCAATCTTAAGCTAGTGGCTAACATTCTAAAGGGAAAATAGTCCATGGAAGCATTTTAATGAAAATTAAAATTTTAATCCTGATTTTTTTTTTTTTGCCTAGGACTTGACTCTCTTCCTCAAACTCTGCATGAAGACACACTGAAATTACCAGAAGGTAGGCACTTAAGTTTGTTTGAGGTTCCTGTCATCAAGTGAATGTAGTCACTGTTCTCATACACTTTTCTGCCCTGGGTTTCATGTAGGTCTCTGCTTTAGACAGACCAAGTTTGGTGGAGTCCCACATGTTGGTGTGTTCTGCAGTAATATCATTGCCAAAGGAGTTCGGTTTGGGCCGTTTCAGGGTAAAGTGGTCCACATCAGTGAAGTCAAGAGCTATGGAGACAATTCTCTGTGGGAGGTAAACATATTTCTGGTGGGTTTGTCAAAAATGGGTTGGAGGGATCTTTGAGTCACTTTCTTTTGAGTTTTAATCTGGATTGCTTTCTGTGCTGACTGTATTAGAATACAAAAGGCAGGGAAAGTAGACATTCATTCCATGAGACAGTACCTTCAGCATTAATTTTGTGGCAGGTTTAGGTAGTTCAATCCAGACATTAAAATATTAGTCTTGTAATATACATGTAAAGAATACATTGTATTGGGTATGGGAGATAGCAGTGGTTATGGAGACACTCTTCATGGTTCAAGAAGCGAGAGCTGAGCAGTGCTCTGGTCTAATTAAAATAATTTAAAAAATTAAAAAATAATACATTGTACTATATTTATAGACACACCCAAATGCTTTAAATATTACAGAATGCTACTGGAAATATGTTAAAGGTAATACTTTCAGTTAGCTAAAAGAAAAAAATTTAAACTAACGCCTTTGTAAGTGATGCTAATACAACTGTTTGTCAGAAAGTAAGTGAATTTATACTTCTAGAAATATAGTTTAGGAAATTAATCTGAAATTAAGACTGGAAAACATTAATGATAGGTCTGCATATACTTTCAAAATATTGAAGATAGCAGAGAAAAATTATGGCTGTGGTCTGGGAGGTAGCACAGTCCATAAAGCATTGGACTCTGAAGCATGAGGTCCTGAGTTCCATCTCCAGCAGCCCATGTGCCAGAGTGACATCTGGTTCTTTTTCTCTCTCTCTCTCTCTCTCCTCTTATCATTCTTCATGAATAAATAAATAAAATATTTTTTTTAAAAAGGGAGAAAAATTATGGCTGTTATCATACATGAATACTAGATTGAGATAAAATGCCAAACTGACTGATTTGGCTTTAAGTGGCCAAATTAAATGTCATCTCTTCTCCTTCACCTTTGCTTAGAAATTATACTCATAGGGGGTCGAGCGGTAGCATAGCAGGTTAAGCGCACATGAAGCGAAGTGCAAGGATCATCTCCTCACCTGCAGGAGATGAAGCAGGTCTGCAGGTGTCTATCTTCTTCTCCCCCTCTCTGTCTTCCGCTCCTCTCTGCATTTCTCTCTGTCCTATCCAACAACGACGACATCAATAACAACAACAATAATAACTACAACAATAAAAAAACAAGGGCAACAAAAGGGAAAAAATAAATAAAATAAAAAGAAATTATATTCATAAAAATTTGATAATTGGGGCCGGATGGTGGTGCACTTGTTTGAATATACATGTTACAGTGCGCAAGGATCCTGGTTAGAACCCCTAATCCCCACCTGCAGGGCGGGGCGGGGGAACTTTGTGAGTGGTGGTGTGAAGCAGGGCTTCAAGTGTCTCTTCCTCTCTATCACTCCCTTTCCTCTCAATTTCTGGCTGTCTCTATCCAGCAAATAAAGGTAGTAATTGAAAAATTTAAAAAAAAAAGATATTTGATAAAGAAAGTTGCATACATTTCGTAGCCTGTTCTGTTCTGTTGGCATGAGCTGTGCTATTTCTTACGTGCCATAAATAGATGAAGGTTCCTTAGTAATATAATTAAGTAGCCATGCTGCAAGCCTCCTTCAGACAAGTGTTAAAAAAGTAATAAAAATAGAATCTAATATCCAAAAGGCACATCACCGGTAGAGAGAACCTTCATCTGTTTAGGCCTGATGTTAATGTCAATAACTATTCAGTAGTCATAATAGTAATTATTCACTAGAAGCATGAGATTTGGGCAATAAATTTTAATAACTAGATTTATTTTATAGGTAGACAAAAATGTGCACTCCAGATTGTATGTCTTATTTCATCTAGATCTTTGAAGATGGTCATCTGAGCTACTTTATAGATGGGAAAGGAGGTGCTGGAAACTGGATGTCCTATGTCAACTGTGCCCGTTTCCCCAAAGAGCAGAACCTAGTTGTGGTGCAATGTCAAGGGCAGATATTTTATGAGAGCTACAAGGAGATATACCAGAACCAAGAACTCCTGGTGTGGTATGGAGATGGCTATGAGAAGTTTTTGGACATTCCAGTGAGTCTCCAGGTCACAGAGCAGGGCAAGCAGGCATCTGACCCCTCTGAAGGTAAGTGCACATCTTTGCTTCATCCAATGAGACCCTCTTAGTGGAAGGAAGGACTGAGCTCTTTTCCCAATGGGGCACCTTCCTATAGGTCTTACTGTAGTTTCCCCAGCAGCTTCTGCCAGCTTATGGAACCCCTGCCAAGCTGAGTGCAGGAGACTAAAACAGAGGGTGTCTCTAACCAGGGAAGCATTCAAAAGGGCATCCCTCCAGGTGGTCTTTCCAAAACTGCTGCTGAGACTGCTTCTAGTCACAAAGATAGTTTTTTTGTTTGTTTGTTTTTACCAGACCACTAATCAGCTCTGGCTTGTGGGAGTCAGGGGTGGGAGTGGGGTGGGGATTGAACCTGGGGCTTTGTAGCCTCAGGCATGAACAAGGATAGTTTCTATCCCTTCGAAACTGTCCGATTGCCCTAAGTATTATTTTTAAGAAGTTAAACAAATGGGTGTAGCTCTAGGCGAGCCGACTTCTTATTCATTTCTGCTCAGGCTGATATGGTCAAAGCTGGAGAGCAGTGTTTTCCAAATGGTGGTTTTGCAGTGTCTTAATGGGGCAGGAAATCAATTTAGTGGTGAAGGAAAGAAACAATCAGAATAAAGTAGACTGTACTGACGTGAATCTCAAGTAAGGAGTGGTCATTGTTTGGTAAAGTTTGTTTCAAATGAAATGTGCCCCTCAAATTTGAAATTTTAATCTCAAATCTAAGCTGTATTTTTTTTAAAGTATTTATTTCACAAATGAGGATGGAAGAACGGGAGTGCAGAATACAGCTCTGTTCTGGCATATGTGGTGCTGGGAGTGGAACCTGGGGCCTTATCTAAGCCCTGTGCTCTACCCACTGAGCCAGCTTGCTAGCCACAGGCTGGATTTATGTTTGGGTCTCAGTCAAGTTTGAGAAACACTAAGTTAAAATCAGGCTTTCAGATTTTAATGTGGTTGCTGACTATCTAGGGGTCTTGGGGAGATGCAGATTCTCATTCAGAGTTGAAACTGCATTTCTATCCAACTTCCAGGGCATGCGGATGCTGCTGGCACCTGGACCACCTGCAAGTGAACCTCTGGAATTTGCATTTTAAATAAGTTCTCCAAATTATTTTTATATACAAAATTTTGGGAGTTACTGCTCTTCTGGGTGGGATAAGATAAATGTAAACTACTATCAAAATGTAGAAGCACATGGTAGACTGTTTACTGTACTATCATAAATGTAATTACATTACTGATAAAAGAAAATGTGGGGAGTTGGGCGGTAGCGCAGCCGGTTAAGCCCATGTGGATCGGCCTAGGGATCCAGGTTCGAGCCCTAGGCTCCCCACCTGCAGGGGAGTCACTTCACAGGCAGTGAAGCAGGTCTGCAGGTGTCTGTCTTTCTCTCCCTGTCTCTGTCTTCCCCTCCTCTCTCTATTTCTCTCTATCCTATCCAGCAATGATGACATCAATAACTACAATAAAACAACAAGGGTGACAAAAGGGAATAAATAAAGATTAAAAAAAATTTTAAACCAACTCTATTGGGATTTTGTTTAAAAAAAAAAAAAAAGAAAATGTAACTTAACATTCATCACATTGCTGAGTGATTATTTATATCCACGTCCTCCTGCTAAATTCCTTTAAGGGCAGGAAATAACTTTATATGCCTGAAATCCCCCTCCCTCCTTTTGAATTCATGGCAACTAAATTGGGGAAAGGTGTTTCGGGTTCATATGAAATGGGGGAGCTAAAGGCTCACAGACAGTATCTCCAAAGGCACAAACTTGCTCACTTGTAGTAACAGCAGTTCCTCCAAGTTATTTGAAAGAGTCTACATAATTAGGAATATTGGAATTATTTTAGTGATCTGTCTTCCTCCTCTCCTAATCTGCAGATGATATGGTTGTAGGGGTGAAGCTGGGAATAGAGATAGAGGGATTTTACAGACTCAGTGGAGCTGTTAAGTTTTTTATTTTAAATAATTTCTTTAAGATGTTCCAGATCACTTTTTTTTTCTGTTTAAAATCTTTTGATTTATTTATTATTGGATAGAGAGAGATTGATGGGGGCATAGGGAGAGAGGGAGAGAGACAGAGAGAGACCTGCAGCCCTGCTTCACCACTTGTGAAGCTTCCCCCTGCAGGTGGGTCCAGATCACTTCTAAAATACAAGCAAAAATGGATTTGAGAAAAAAAAAAAACATGCTCAGTGACTCACGAGATAGAAGTATCTTTTTGAAAAAGCTTGCGTATCTTGTGGACAGCTTGCGCTGAGCTGTTAAAAATGCTTGTGACCCTTGACATCTCAGTAATAGTCTTGGAAATTTGTCCTCTGGAGATAGTTCAAAAGAAAAAGCATTGTTCATGAGGAATTTCACTTTATAGCACCACCCTTATTAGTGAAAAAAAATTAAACAATATAAGTGTTCACTAGAATAAGTAGATATCAGCATAAAATGAAATTCAGGTATCAGTCATAATAATGAGGCCTTATAATGGTGAGGAAAAACTCTACACAGCTACCTGTTCTAATTCTGAGCCAAATTCTATTGTATGCTTAGGGCACTATTAGGGAGCTGTTTGCTTGGACAGTGTATGGAAAGAAACGTGTACACATTAAATTTGAGGAGAATTATAAGTGACTTCACTTGTTTTCTGTTAGGATGTTTTTTGGATTGGATAAAAAAGAAAAATCAGAATTCCTCCACTATCTCCAAATAACTCTCTCAAAGGCTTTTGGAGAAGATTGGTGACAGTCTTCCCCTTTAAGGAGCTGGACATTGGGCGGGTTATTTTGAGTATGCAAGCCTGGGGAGTGTGTGTTTTGGGAGCTGGAGGTGTGTAAAGACAACTTGGAGTTTGGAAACTTTGGTGAGGCAGAAAGTGTCATTATCAGTATTGGAGGACCCCCTTGGTTGGGAGTTGTGAGAGGAAGGAAAAAATAAAACAAAACAGGTTAAAGTGAAATATTTTAAAGGACCTTGGCTGAAATGTAGACAACTGGACCCTAATTAGTAAAGATTATTGGCCTTGTCTGGTGACTTCCCTACTCTGGAAGTTAGGTATTTCTGACCAATGAGATTCCCGCTCTGAGCAAAAACAATCCCAGCAGGGGTATTCTGAGAGTATTAGCACCTCAATGAAAGTGATAGACTTAGTTAAGCTACAGATCTTCCTGGAGTTGGTGGTTACCTTCCTGGCTATTTACTTAATGAATGGTTTATTTCCTTAGCCACCTGTTAGCCACCTGTAAGCTTGGGAAGTAGTTATCCACCAACCGAACTCCCAAAGGATGGCTTCCCTGCTGTCATATGTTAAAAACATTTCAATCTGCAAACTTTTCCTTATGCATACTCCTCACTCTTCTCTCCCCCCGCTACCCCCCGCCCCCCAGACAGACAATGAGGTCTTAGTGATGCTGTCAGAGTCAAAACTACTTTATCCTCGGGAATCAAGAGTGTCCTCAGCAGGGATGCTTTCTATTAGGTGGACCTGCGACCTTCTTTGCTAGAGTCTAGCTGCAACCTCCCTAACCTTGCCCCTTAGGCCTCCCTTCCTCATTGTCATAAAACCCCAAAAAACTAGATTCACCTTTCTCACTTATCACCGTAGCACTCACATTGGTCAGAACTCAATAAGTGTGAAAAATTTAGCTTAAGTTAGCCCTGTTATTAAGGGAGGCAAAAGGTACCATCTTTATACACAGGAAGATTCTAGTTTTAGATTCTTCCGCTGAAAATGTAGAGAAATGTACTTAGAAGTTTAGAGGGTTCCTAAGTGGGACAAGTGAAATAGCAGTGGAGAAGCTTGGGAAAAGAGAGTAGCTATAATGACAAGTGCCAGTCCGGAGTGTGCTTGATCACAGGAGAGTTGAACTGTTAATTAAACTGGACTGGAAGAAGGACTTCTTCAACAAATAGATCACTATTAAGATTAAGAAATCAGAGAGACAGAGCAACAGTAGACTATGTGTGTTCATTGCTTAGGTATGATGATGGTATTATGGTTTTTAGGTATTTGTCATATGACACATTTGTGCTACAATAGTCCAGTGTGGGGGAAAATGAATGAGAGCAAAATTGGCTCTAAGTTGGTTGCTATCAAAGCTTGGTGCTATTATTTTGATGTAGTGTATGTCTAAGAATTTTCTGTAATGAAAGGTTTATAAAAAGTCCTGGAAATAAAAATAGGAAGGAAGAAAGAGAGAGACCATCTTTGAGGAAGAGTGAGAACCAGACAGAAGCTCACTCAGATAGTGCCTTTTTTTTTTTTTAACTCCAGGGTTATTGCTGGTGCTTGGTGCCTGCACCAGGAATTCACTGCTCCTAGAGGGTATTTTTCTCCCTTTTGTTGCCCTTGTTGTTTTATCATTGTTGTGGTTATTACTATTGTTGTTATTGATGGTGTTGTTTGATAGGACAGAGAGTAATGGAGAGAGGAGGGGGAGAGAAAGATAGACACCTGCAGACCTGCTTCACTGCCTGTGAAGCGACTCCCCTGCAGGTGGGGAGCCAGGGGCTGGAACTGGGATCCTTATGCCCGTCCTTGTGCTTTGTGCCATGTGCACTTAACCCGCTTCGCTACCGCCAGATCCTCTAGTGCACTTCTTTGATTCAAGCCCAGACTCCACTGCATTGAAGGAAACTATAGTATTGTGGTCTCTTCGCTCTCTCTGCCTTTCTCTCAATTAAAAAAGAAAGAGAGAAGGGAAGAAAAAAGTGAGGAAAGGTAGTTGACAAATGCACTGGCACTTATACCCCTGTGTTTGGCAGAGTCTACAGAAGGTTACAGATGTGAAAGATGTGGAAAATTATTCACCTACAAATATTACAGAGATAAGCACCTCAAGTACACTCCCTGTGTGGATAAGGGTGATAGGAAGTTTCCCTGTACTCTCTGCAGTCGATCCTTTGAGAAGCGTGACCGGCTCCGAATTCATATTCTTCATGTTCATGAGAAGCACCGACCTCACAAGGTAAATAAAGTGAAAATGATCCCTGTTCATCTCTCATCCTCTGCTTTCACGCTCCTTCCCTAAACCCATGAACTACATGAATGGTCTTTTGGGTGCTAATTGCTGGGTACAGCGCCTGAGGACTCATAGGAACTAACATAATGGCATCCCAGTGCTAGGATGTATATTCACGCAGGGGGAGAAGGAAAGGAAGAGCTACGCGTCTTACCTGGATACGGAGACTATGTCAGGTCGGTCTTGAACCTGGTTGGTCCAGGACAACAGAATATCTGGTTTATACTGGAGACAGGTGGGAGGGAGAAAGAACCCTGACATTTTTTAGTAGGAAAGAGACTGGCTGAGCAGTGCAGACTTCATTGGGCTAATTAGAGGAAGACTAGAACTTGGCTGCATACAGATTCAGGTCCCAGTTGGAGTTTCCCTCGTTTCTGAAGACTGAGTCAACATCCTAAAATTACCGTTATTTTTTTCTTCCTGTTTATACCTGAGTTGATAGGGGTGTGGGTGGGGAGGGTCGTATCTAATCACCATGATAATATGCTTCTATAAATTGTGAATCTTTTATAATTATGCAGTTGTGGTTTTTGTTTGTTGAATATTTTTATTTATTCATTAATGAGAGGGGTAGGAGGAGAGAAAGAACCAGGCATCGCTCTGGTACATGTGCTGCCGGGGATTGAACTCGGGACCTCATGCTTGAAAGTCCAGCACTTTAGTAGGAGTAGCTGGTGTGGGGCTTGGGAGCTAGCAAAACAGAAAGTTCAACACTTGATCCACTACACCACTGCTGGGACCACTGTTTGTTTGTTTTTTTAAAGACTTTATTTTATTTTATTTATTTTTTGCCTCCAGAGTTATCACTGGGGCTCGGTTCCTGCACTGTGAATCCACTGCTCCTGGAGGCCTTTTTTCCCTTTTTTTTTTTTTTCTTGCCCTAGTTATTGTTGTTGTTATTGCTGCTGTTGTTGTTGTTGGATAGGACAGAGAAATCGAGAGAAGAGGGGAAGACAGAAGGGGAAGAGAAAGATAGACACTTGCAGACCTGCTTCACTGCCTTGTTAAGCGACCCCCCTGTAGGGTCCAACTTGATATGGAGATTCTTAAGCCGGTCCTTCGCTGTTTTTTGTTTTCTTAACTAGAGCACTACTCAGCTCTGGTTTATGATGGTGCAAGGGACTTAAGCCTGGGATTTTCGCCTCAAGCATGAGAGTCTCTTTGCATAACCATCATGCTATCTTCCCCCACCCTAACTATGCAGTTTTTATGATTCTAAAAAGTTTCAATATGAAGACAGTGAAATTATGTTTTAAAGATTTATTTATTGGGGGTCGGCAGTGCTGCACCAGGTTAAGCACACATAGTATGAACCTCAAGAACCTGAGCAGGGATTCTGGTTCCAACATTCCCTCTCCTGCCCCTGCGAGGGGTGGGGGTGGGTGGGGGGGTGGGGGGTTGCTTCTCTAGGGATGCAGCAGGTCTGTAGGTGTCTTTCCTGCTCTCTGTCTTCCCGTCCTATCCAATAAAAAAGTGGGGGCTGGTGTAGTGGCATACCTGGTTGAGGTACATATTACATATATTGCACATATTACATTGTCAAGCCCCTGGTCCCCACCGGCAGGGGGAAAGCTTTGCAAGTGACAAAGAAGTGTCTATCTGTTTCTCTCCCTCTTATCTCCCCTACCCTTTCAATTTCTGACTGTCTCTATCCAATAAATAAAGATAATAGAAAATAAATAATGGAAAAAATGGCCTCCAGGGCCAGTGGATTCTAAGTGCTGACACCGAGCCCCAGTAATAACTCTGGAGACAAAAAAAATTATGAGGAAAAAGGGAGAGAGAACCAGAGCATCACTCTGGCACATGCTTTGCTGGGGATCAAACTCAGGACCACCTCCTGGGCCCCTATATTTTTTGGCTAAACTATTGAATTATTTATTTTTTAATAGATTTTATTTTATTTTTTATTATTTTTTTATATTTATTTTTATTTATTTATTCCCTTTTGTTGCCCTTGTTGTTTTATTGTTGTAGTTATTATTGTTGTCGTCGTTGTTGGATAGGACAGAGAGAAATGGAGAGGGGAGGGGGAAGACAGAGAGGAGGAGAGAGAGATAGACACCTGCAAGACCTGTTTCACCGCTTGTGAAGCGACACCCCTGCAGGTGGGGAGCCAGGGCTTGAACCAGGATCCTTATGCGGGTCCTTGTGCTTAGCGCCACCTGCACTTAACCCGCTGCGCTACAGCCCGACTCCCAGATTTTATTTTTTTAAACATTTCTTTTTATTTATTTTATTTATGGATTAGATAGAGACAGAAATTTAGAGGGGAGGAGGTATAGAGAGACAGAGATAGAGACACCTGCATCCCTGCTTCACCACCATGAAACTTTCCCCCTGACCAGGGGCTTGAACCTGGGTCCTTGCACACTGTAATGTGTGCGCTTATCCAGGTGTGCCACCACCTGGCCCCTGTTTATTTATTACCAGAGCACTGCTCAGCTCTGATTTATGGTGGTGTGGGGGACTGAGTGTGTGACTTTGGAGCCTCAGGTGTGAGAGTCTCTTTGCATAATCATTATGTGATATAGCCCCCCCCCCCCCCCCCCCCCCCCGCCTTTTCCTTCCTTCCTTCCTTCCTTTTTTTTTTTTTTCCTCTTTTTTTTTTTTTTACCAGAACACTGCTCAGCTCTGGCTTATGGTGATGCTGGGGATTGAACCTGGGAGCTTAGAGTCTCAGGCATAACCAGTGTGCTATCTCTGCAGTCCATGAGCGGGCTTTTTATCAGCCTGCTGTCCCCACCCCCAGATGATTATGATGCTGAAAAGCGGAAAATGATTCCATGAAGCACAGGAATTCCATGTGTGTAGCCCCAGCTTTAGCCCCTGGGACTGCATGCCTAAGCTGAGCAGTTTTGAGTCTCTTCAATCTCTCATAAAAATAAGTAACTTGGGGCTGGGTTGGGGTGCACCTGGTTGAGCGCACACGTTACAAAGCACAAGGACTCAAGTTCAAGTCCCAGGTCCTCACCTGCAGGGAGAAATCTTCACAAGTGAAGAAAGGCTGCAGGTGTTTCTCTCTCTCCCTCTCTTATCACTTCCCACTCGATTTCTGGCTGTCTCTGTCCAATAAATAAATAAAGATAAATTAATAAAAATAAAACAGATAAATAACTTGTAAAAAAGAACCATAATGATGGTTCAGGAGGTGGTAGAATGCACGGAGTTGGACTCCCAAGCATTAGGTCCTGGGTTTGATCTCCAGCATTGAATGTGCCGGTGATTCTCTGGTTCTCTCCTGAAGGCTACCAAATAAATTTAAAAATCAGCTGAGCCAGTGAAATAGTTCATTTAGATTGTGTGTTGGTTTGCCATGTGAGTGACCCAGGTTCGAAGCTGACACCCACTGCATTGAGGAGAGAGCTTCCCTGTGGTTTCTTTCATACTTCTTTTGCCTCTGTCTCAGTCAATCAGTGGGCTGGGAGGATTGATAGTGGTAATTGTTCTACAAAAAGACTTTCATGCGAGAGGCTCCAAAGTCATAAATTCAGTCTATATTACCATAAGCCAGAGCTTAAAAAAAATAATGGTGAAATAATAATAATGATAATAATTAAGAACACACAAGACAATAATGTTGAGAACTTTAAGGATAGATTGGTTTCAACTATGCTTTCTTTTCTGCTTTAGTGTTCTACGTGTGGGAAAAGTTTCTCTCAGTCTTCTAGCTTAAACAAACACTTAAGAGTCCACTCTGGAGAGAGACCTTACCAGTGTGTATATTGTACAAAAGTAAGTAGAACCTCCTTTTGTAAGACTTGACCATGGAGGAAACACAGAGTCTATTATTATTGCTTATAATTATATGTGATTCTGTAGTTACCCCAAATAATTTTAATCTTTTAAAAAAATTTTTTATTTTTATTTTCCCTTTTGTTGCCCTTGTTTTTTATTGTTATTGTTGTTATTGATGTTGTCGTTGCTGGGTAGGACAGAGAGAAATGGAAAGAGATGGGGAAGATAGAAGGAGAGAGAAAGATAGACACCTGCAGAGCTGCTTCACCGCCTGTGAAGCGACTCCCCTGCAGGTGGGGAGCTGGGCACTAGAACCGGGATCCTTACACGGAACCGGGATCCTTACGCCGGTCCTTCGGCTTTGCACCACGTGCGCTTAACCCTCTTCGCTATTGCCCAACTCCCCAATTTAAATCTTTAAAAGAAAACAAAAATCAATAAGGCGATAAATTATTCAAGGACATTGATCAATATTTCGCTCCCTCCTTTCCACCTCACCCCCCTCTCTTTTTTTTTTTTTCTTCTTTTTTTTATCTATGTATCCAGAGCACTGCTTGGCTCTGGTTTATTGTGGGGGGAGTTGAACTTGGTGCTTCTGTGTATTGGCCGTGAAAAATCTCTTTAAATGTAACCATTATGCTTATCTTAGAATGTGCTCCTAGGTCTATCTGCACTGGAATTATCTACATGCACATATCTTAAGTTTGCTTATATACCTTGACTACATTCTCTGGGATAGTGTTAGCATTTTTAACTAGAAGAGTCTCTATTAATAATAGCCAGTGAGGGAGCCGGGCAGTAGCGCAGCGGGTTAAGGGTTAAGTGCACATGGCATAACGCACAAGGACTAGTGCAAGGATTCCGACTGGAGCCCGGTTCCGCACCTGCAGGGGGGTTGCTTCACTATGGGTGAAGCAGGTCTGCAGGTGTCTATCTTTCTCTCCTCTTTGTCTTCCCCTCCTCTCTCGATTTCTCTCTGTTCTATCCAACAATGACAGCAACAACAACAATAATAAAAGCAACAAGGGCAACAGAAAAAAAGGGAAGAAAAAAAATGGCTTCCAGGAGCAGTGGATTCATAGTGCAGGCACCTAGCCCAGCGATAACTCTGGAGGCAAAAAAAAAAAAAAAAAAAAAAAGCCAGTGCAACTCTAGAACTAGCCTAATGACAAGTCATGTTCCCTTTTATTAAAACTACCTCTACTGGGGGCTGAGTGGTGGCTTACCTGGTTGAGTGCACATGTTATAGTGAGCAAGGACCAGGATTCAAGCTCCCGGTCCCCACCTGCACAGGGGGAAAGCTTCAGGAGTGGTGAAGCAGTGTTGCAAGTATCTCTCTTGTCTCTCTGCCTATCACCCTCTTCCCTCTTGATTTCTGACTATCTCCATCCATTAAAAAGAGATAATTTTTAATTCAAATAAAACTATTATTGATCAGTAATACTCTATAGTATTAAAAATAAGAGGTTCACCAACTGAAGAAGTACTTTTTCTTTTTTTTTTAAATCTTTATTTACTGGATAGCGATAGCTGGAGAAGCATTTTAATTTTTTTAAAGAATATTTATTGGGGCACCAGGTGGTGGCACACCTGGTTAAGCGCACACATTACAGTGTGCAAGGTCCTGGGTTCAAGCCCCTGACCCCCACTTGCAGGGGGAAAGCTTCATGAGTGATGAAGCAGGGCTGCAGGTATCTCTCTCCATCTCTGTCTCCTCTCCTCTCAATTTCTCCTTTTCTATCAAATAAATAAAAATAATTTTTTTAAAAAAAGAATTTATTTATTCACGAGAGAGATAGAGAAAGAACCAGACATCACTCTGGTACATGTGCTGCTGGGGATTGAACTTCGGACCTCATGGTTGAGAATCCAATGCCTTATTCACTGCACCACCTCCCAGACCACAAGAGAGAATTATTTTTTTCTTATATTTATTTATTTCCCCTTTTGTTGCCCTTGTTTTTTGTAGTTGTTGTTGTTATTCATGTCATTGTTAGATAGGAGAGAGAGAAATGGAGAGAGGAGGGGAAGACAGAAGAGGAGAGAAAGTTAGACACTTGCAGACCTGCTTCACCACCTGTGAAGCGACTCCCCTGCAGGTAGGGTGCCAGGGGCTCGAACCAGGATCCTTACTCCAGTCCTTGTGCTTTGTGCCATCTGCGCTTAACCCGCTGCACTACCGCCCAGCTCCCAAGAGACATATTTTTAACAGTGAAAATTAACCGCTTTTGTTAATTTTTTTTTCTTGCCTCCAGGGCACTGTGATTCCACTGTTCCTGGTGGCCATTTTTCCCATTTTATTGGATAGGACAGAGAAAAACACAGAAGAGAGGGAGATAGAGAGAGAGAGAAAGACACTTGCAGACTTCCTTCACCATTTGTGAAGAGTCCCCCCTACAGATGGGGAGCTGGGAGTCCTTGAGCTTAGTACTATGTGTGCTTAATTGGGTTCGCCACTCCTTGGCCCCCTTGTTCAATAATTTGTCCAGCTAGTAGAAGTTTTCGCTTTTTCTTCCTGCCTGTAACTGAGATCACCCAGTATTTGTCCTCTTTTTGGCTTATCTCACCTGACATGATTCATTCAAATTCCATTCAAGATAGGACAGAAGTTTACTTTTTCTTCTGCTTTCTGTTCTTCACAGAAGTTCACTGCCTCCAGTATTCTCCGCACACACATCAGGCAACACTCTGGGGAGAAACCTTTCAAATGCAAGCACTGTGGTAAATCTTTTGCATCTCATGCTGCTCATGACAGCCATGTCCGACGCTCTCACAAGGAGGACGAGGACTGTTACTGCAGCATCTGTGGGAAAACCTTTCCCGATGAAGTGTTCTCCCACAGGAAGTCACATGAGGACTGCGTAACAGCTCCGAAAGTTTGAGGACCGTGTGAAAATGAGAAATCAGATTCCAACTTGATTTTTCTTGTTTACAGGTGGTCTTATATGAACACATGACAGCTATATATTAGGATGAGAAACTAACCAGTTAGCTGAAAACTGACTGTTAATACTGCTGGAGGGCCTGTCTTTCATAGATTTCACTGACTTTGTAAATCAGTGATGAACATGTACAGCTTTTCTTTGTTTGCCTTGAGCCCATAGTTGTATAGTGTCTGTGGTGACCACAGACACTATTTCTTGATACAGTAATTTATTGAAAAACTTTATTTAAGGGGTGGGAGTAGACAGCAGAATGGTTATGCAAGCAGACTCTCATGCCTGAGGCTCCAAAGTCCTAGGTTCAATTCCTGGCACCGTCAGCCAGAGCTGAGCAGTGCTCTGGTACAAAGAAAAAAAATTTATTCAGTGGGACTGGGTGGTAGCACACCTAGTTGAGTGTACACACAACAGTTCACAAGGACCTAGGTTCAAGCCCCTGATCCCCACCTGCAGGAGGAAAGCTTCACAAGTGGTGAAGCAGTGCATCAGATGTCTGTCTCCTCCCTTTCACGGCCTCTATACTAAATAAATAAATAAATTTAAAAAATAAGAAATCAAAACTTTTTTATTATCTTTATTTATTTATTGGCTAGAGACAGCCAGAAATGAAGAGGGAAGGGAGTGATAGGGAGAGAGACAGAAATGCCTGCAATGCTGCTTCACACCTCGAGCAGTTGAAGGGCTCCAGCCCAGGTCCTTGACATTGTAACATCAACCGGGTGCACCACCACCCGGCCCCATAAATTAAAACTTTACTGAAGAGAGTAGAGAGAGAGTTCCCAAGTAGGGTATCTGCCTTACTATGTGTACAGCCCAGGTTCAAGCTCATGGTACCACATGGTGCCCATGGTGGCTTGGTGCTTCTGTTGAAATGAAAAAGTGGCTCCAAGCAGTGAAATCCATCCTCCAAGGGCCAGTTCCAAGGGGGGGTGGGGAGGGGGAGCAGGGGGGCTGTGGAGAGATTCATTGAAGCTAAAGCTTCATTGGTATTGTAACTAAGTGTTCAGACATGAATTAATAACCTTCCTTCATTTCATTTTTAAAAAAACAATCCTTTTTTTAAAAAATTATTTATTTTTTAATGACAGACAAAGAAAGATACACAGGGAGCAACCAGAGCACTGCTCAGTTTATGGTGGTGCTGGGGATTGAACCTGAGACTTGGAGCCTCAGGCGTGAAAGTCTTTTGCGTAACCATTATGCTGTTTACCCAGCCCCTTTATTTCATTGTTAATCCTTTATTCCTACCCCTCCCAACCATGACAAATATATGTTAATAATTTGTTGAGCTCCAAACACAGTTTACCTGAAACATGTGGAAGTTATTTATGCATCCCGACATCTGTGACCATTACCAACTGGGAGCAAAAAATTATGATTGAACCAAGACCAACAAATTTCAATAGGCTAAGCAATAAATGCATTTATATTGCTTAATTTTTAAAACCTTGTTTCTGATTGTATACACATTTAAGTTTTAAACTGGCACGATGTCTTATTCTAGTACATGGGGAGATAGCAGACTCATCTCATGTAATTGCCAGCAATCACTAAGTTTAACAGGTGTGAGATGATGCTACTGAGCTTGGCACTTCACAGATAAGGACGTCAAGACTGAGAAAAAGAAGTGGCATAGAAAAGTCAAGTGACCTGATTCTCAAGTTCTTCTTCTCTTGTAGCCTGGAAGGTGGTACAGTGGGTAGAGCATTAGACTTCGAAATATGACAGAGTGATCCTTTGGTTTTCTGCCCTTCAGTCTGTCTCAATATTAAGAAGTCCATTCTCTTAATGGACTGGTAATCTTATGAGTTCCACTAAGAAAATCATTTTCCTATTAGCTGTCATCCCCTTAGAAGAGGTCAAGCAACCAACAAATAAGTCAAGTAACAACAAATATTGAAATATTCACAAAAGAATCTTGAAACTAGGATGCAGCCGTAACTACTAACAGAGTCGTGGTTCTATTGACTGGTTAAGTTTTTTTTTTTCCCCTTACTTCCTGTGTTTCTCAAATGGAGAAATTTCAATGAGGAACAGATGTCTGATCCAGAGGGAGCCTCCCAGCTGTAGCAGAGTCCTTTAAGACAGATGTAGTGCAGGTGGAAAAGCAGTGACAGATTTTGCTCTAGGGAATTCTTGCTCCCTTTGACTAGGTCTGAGTAATTTATCCTAATGGGAATGCGCCCTGTTGTCTTAATTCATGTTAATTAAGTCAGAACAATGTCTTTTGAACAGATTGGGATTCCTCATGTAATTAGTCATCCTTTCTTGTACTGCTTGTTCCAAATATATTTCTTGCTGCTTATGGGTTTGAATACTATTTTAAAATTAAACAGTAAAGTAAGACATCAGGAACTGGTGTGATGGCAGTGTTTTCACTACTTAGATCTTTGAACCAGAAAAGTAGCAAAGAATGATACACCCCCCTACCCCCCATACACCTTTGGTCTTTTTCTGTCATTGCAAAATGCACACATACCAAATAGTAAGTAGTATCTTATTGTATCATGCCTGCCAAAAACTGGAAAAACTGGCAGACTATTTCATGTTATCTATCCTATTTACACAGTTTTTTTTTTAATTTTTTTTTTTTTATTATTATTTTTTTTCCTCCTCCAGGGTTATTGGTGGGCTCGGTGCCTGCACCATGAATCCACCGCTCCTGGAGGCCATTTTTTTCCCCCTTTTGTTGCCCTTGTAGCTTCATTGTGGTTATTATTATTGCCCTTGTTGACGCAATTCGTTGTTGGATAGGACAGAGAGAAATGGAGAGAGGAGGGGAAGACAGAGAAGGGGAGAGAAAGATAAGACACCTGCAGACCTGCTTCACCGCCTGTGAAGCGACTCCCCTGCAGGTGGGGAGCCGGGGGCTCGAACCGGGATCCTTACACCGGTTCCTGCGCTTTGCGCCACATGCGCTTAACCCACTGCGCCACCGCCCGACCCCCTCTATTTACACAGTTTTTAAAAAAATATTTTGGGGGGGCTGGGCGGTAGCACAGTAGGTTAAGTGCGCATAGCACAAAGCTCAAGGACCAGTGTAGGGATCCCGGTTCAAGCCCCCTGCTCCCCACTTGCAGGGGATTCGCTTCACAGGTGGTGAAGTAGGTCTGCAGGTATCTTATCTTTCTCTCCCCCTCTCTGTCTTCCCCTCGTCTCTCCATTTCTCTCTGTCCTATCCAACAACAAGAACAGCTATAACAACAACAATAATAACTACAACAATGATAAACAACAAGGGCAACAAAAGGGGAAAAATGGCCTCCAGGAGCAGTGGATTCGTAATGCAGGCACCGAGCCCCAGCAATAACCTGGAGGCAAAAAAAAAATATTATTGTTTAGAGACAGAAATTGAAAGGGAGGGGAGAGAGGGAAAGAGACAGAGACACCTGCAGTACTGCTTCACCACTTGTGAAACTTTCCCCCTGCAAGTGGGAACCAGAGGCATGAACCTGCATCCTTGAATGCTGTAATGTGAGCACTTAACTAGATGCACCACCGCCTGGCCCCTACACAAAGTATATAACACTTATCAGATTATATATCTCAGTTTGCAGTTTGAAAAATGTAGGCAAGCAGAAGTATACTAGAGTTTGCAGTGAGTACCCTCCCTAACACTTCCTCTCCACTATTCCAAGCTTTGGGTCCATGATTGCTCAACAATTTGTTTGGCTTTGTATGTTAACTCTCTTTTCAGTCACCAGGTTCCAGATGCCATCAGGATGCTAGCCAGACTTCCCTGGATTGAAGACCCCACCAATGTGTCCTGGAGCTCCGCTTCCCCAGAGACACACCCTACTAGGGAAAGAGAGAGGCAGACTGGGAGTATGGACCGACCAGTCAACGCCCATGTTCAGCGGGGAAGCAATTACAGAAGCCAGACCTTCTACCTTCTGCAACCCTCAGTGACCCTGGGTCCATGCTCCCAGAGGGATAGAGAATGGGAAAGCTACTGGGGAGGGGGTGGGATATGGAGATTGAGCGGTGGGAATTGTGTGGAGTTGTACCCCTCCTACCCTATGGTTTTGTTAATTAATCCTTTCTTAAATAAAAAAAAAAATTAAAAAAAAAAGAAAAATGTAGGCAATTCATAGTCTCATCCTTTAGTTAATACCTTAAATTCCCTTATGTTTACTTAAAAATATACATTTCACACACACACACACATATATATATATATATATGTAGATAGATAATTTGTGTCTTAAGAATTAAAATAAAATTTAAATTAGTTTAAGAATGTCAAACCAGAAGAAAAACACCACAAAGAGATATTTTTATATAGAGAGAGTGAATAAAATTTAATAATTCAGTGGTCCAGGAGGTGGTGCAGTGGATAAAGCATCGGACTCTCAAGCATGAGGTCCTGAGTTCAATTCCCGGCGGCACATGTACCAGAGTGATGTCTGGCTCTTTCTCCTATGTTTCTCATAAATAAATAAAAACAACAAGGGCAACAAAAGGAAATAAATATATTTTTTTAATTTAATAATTCAGTTGCATGGTTGAACCTTATTAGAAGATGTTGATTTTGCAGTTGGATAAGCTGTGTTTCTCTACCACTTCCTTATTGTATAATATTGGGCAGTGCATTTACTTACTGAGGATTAACAATCTCATTCATAAAAAATGCAGTGCTGAGGGCTGGGTGGTAGCACAGTGGATTAAGAGTCCATGGTACAAAGTGCAGGGACTGGAATAAAGATCCCAGTTCGAGCCACCGGCTCCCCTTCTGCAGGAGGGTCGCTTCACAAGTGGTGAAGCAGGTCTGCAGGTCTCTCCCCTTCTCGGTCTCCCCCCCCCCCCCTTGATTTCTCTCTGTTCTATCCAACAACGACAGCAGTGACAACAACAATAATAACAAGATCAACAAAAGGGAAAAAATGGCCTCCAGGAGCAGTGGATTCGTAATGCAGGCACCAAGCCCCAGTGATAACCCTGGAGAAAAGAAAAATGCAGTGCTTAATTTGTAGGGTATTACATGAATTAAATAAAATAAGATGACTTGCATTCTGGATGATACTTAGTAAATCTACTTTCCTCTTGACAGGTGAATCAAGGCAAATAGGAGACAATAATTCCAATTTCATTGATTCATATTCTAGTCCCTGCAACGAGGTAGTGAGTAAAACTATAGCCAGGTGAAGTGACTTGACAAAAAGCGCAGAGCTGTTCATTAGAAACAATGAGAATTAGGACTGCAGGCAAAATTGTGCTCTTCCTGGGTATAATTAATACTGAACTATTTCATCATTTTACTGTTGGAAATGTGCTCTGCAGGTACTAGGCTGATGAATTTAGAGACCCTCTCATGAGGTAGTTTCTTTGCTTTTATTTATTTTCCTATGTAAGTCTGTAGTTGAAGTAGGAAAGTATCTGTTCCCTCATTAGAATACACACACGCACGCACACGCACGCGCATCTGAGCCCTGGAAAAATAACTAGGCTCAAAGTGGAAGTGACCCCCATGATACTGATGGAGATTTTAATGGGCCCTTGGGGATTGGCAGCTGCAATGAGCAAAGCTATCAGAGTAGACAGATGCTTGGATCCTCTGTGGGAGGGAGTGAGAAGAGCGAGCGATAGTATTATGGCCATAGTGTCATGGCTTAGTTTGTGCCCAGATAGTGCAGGGCAAGTTAGGCCTGCAAGTATTAAAGTCACAAACATATTTTTGACCATCTGCAATTGGTAGATCTCATTTGGACATGACAAAATTACTCAATATTTAGGGGTCATGCAGTGGTGCACCTGGTTAAGTGCAAATACTACAACAAAGACCCGCAAAGATCCTGGTTTGGGGGTCTTGCTCCCTATTTGCATGGGGGACACTTCACAAGCAGTGAAGCAGAACTGCAGATGTCTCTGTCTCTCTTCCTCTCTATCACCCCCTCTCCTCTGAATTTCTCTCTGTCCTACCCAATAAAAATGAAAAATGGCCGCCAGAAGCAGTAGATTTGTACTGCTATCACCAAGCCCCAGCAATAACCCTGGAGGAAAAAAAAATACCCAATGTTTCAATCATGGTAGTTTTAAGTACTTTCTGAGTGCTTTATGAGTTCTTAGAGGCAATAATCACTCTAAACTGTTATATATGCACCTTATCCAAAATTGAGGTGAGTAAATTTAACACACTGAATTTCTTTTTTTTTTTGCCTACAGGGTTATTGCTGGGGCTCGGTGCCTGCACCAGGAATCCACTGCTCCTGACTGCTCCTGGAGGCTGTTTTTTGCCCCCTTTCGTTGCCCTTCTTGTTTTATCGTTGTTGTGGTTATTATTATTGTTGTTCCTGATGTTGTTGGATAGAATAAAGAGAAATGGAGAGAGGAGGGGAAGACAGAGAGGGGGAGAGAAAGACACCTGCAGACCTGCTTCACTGCCTGTGAAGTGACCCCCCCTCAGGTGGGGAGTAAGGGGCTCAAACTGGGATCCTTATGCCACTCCTTGCACTTTGCACCATGTGCACTTAACCCATTGCGCTACTGCCCGACCTTGACACATTGAATTCTTTTTTTTTTTTTTAAGAATTTATTTATTTATTTATTCATGAAAAAGATAGGAGGAGAGAAAGAACCAGCCATCACGCTGGTACATGTGCTGCCAGGGATTGAACTCAGGACCTCATGCTTGAGAGTCTAGTGCCTTAGCAACTGCACCACTTCCTGGACCACACACACATCGAATTCTTTCAGGAGAAGCATTTAGCTAAGATTTGTCGCACCTTTTCATTGTTAATTGATATATCAAATAGAATAAGCAAGATTATTTTGAGAGAAAATTAGTGTCAAGTAGCCTGGAAGGATACTCAGTACTCCAGAATCAATCCTCTGTACTGAGCAAGCCAGTACAGAGCAGCACTCTACAGGGATGGATATATATATTAACTGAATCCACCACTCCCAGCAGCCATTTTTCCTTTTCTTTTTTCTATTTTATTTGATAGATCAGAGATAAATTGATAAGGGAGGGGAAGATAGGAAAGGATTGAGAAAGACATCTACACACCTACTTCATCACTTGTGAAGCAGCCTCCCCTGCAGGTGGGGAGCGGGGGCTGGAGCCCAGGTCCTTGAGTAACATGTGCGATCAACCAGATGAGACACTGCTTCCCCCCCATACATACATACATACATACATACATACATATATTTAATTATCTTTACTCATTTATTGGACAGAGACAGCTGGAAATCAAGAGGGAAGGGGGTGAAAAAAAGGGAGAGAGACACCTGCAGCCCTGCTTCACCACTCACAAAGCTTTCCCCTACAGGTGAGTACCAGATATTCGAACCTGGGTCCTTGAGCATTGTAGCATGTATGCTCAACCAGGTGTGCCACCTCCCGGCCCCTCCAGTATATATTTTTAAATCTTTAATAGTATAGTTAAGAATAATGTAGGGGTGCTGAGTGGCTGCACACCTGGTAGAGTGCACGTTACAATGCACAAGACCCTGGGTTCAAGACCTCAGTCCCCATGGGAATATGTGCTTAACCCACTGTGCTACCATCCGGCCCCCCTTTTCTTTCTTTTTTTCCAGATAAAAAGATCAAGATATAAGACAGAGAGAGAGAGAAGAAGAGGGAGAGAGAGAAATGACTGTCTGCCCCAAAGCTTCCTTTAGAGTAAAGGGGACTGGATTTGAACCTAGGTTACACACAGGGCAGATTATAGTATTTCTTTTATTTTTTTTCCAGCCTTCAGGAACTATTTATTCTTGTGAAGCCTACGTGTACTGTTCCCTGAAAGTATATATGTTCCCCAGTTTTCTGACACACTCACTGCTAAGTTGGGCCATGTGACAACTTTTTTTCAAATATTTATTTATTTATTCCCTTTAGTTTCCCTTGTTGTTTTATTGCTGTAGTTATTATTGATGTTGTTGTTGTTGGATAGGACAGAGAGAAATGGAGAGAGGAGGGGAAGACAGAGACGGGGAGAGAAAGATAGACACCTGCAGACCTGCTTCACTACCTGTGAAGCGACTCTCCTGTAGGTGGGGAGCCGGGGGCTCGAACTGGGATCCTTACACAGGTCCTTGCACTTTGCACCACGTGCTCTTAACCCGCTGTGCTACCACCCGACTCCCATGTGACAACTTTTTAAAAATTCTTTTTATTTATTTATAAAATAAAAAATATAAAATATTGATAAAACCATAGAATAAGAGAGGTGAAATTCCACACATTTCCCACCGCCAGAGTTCCGTATCCCATCCCTTCCATTGGAAGCTTTCCTATTCTTTATCCCTCTGGGACCATGGACCCAGGGTCATTATGGGGTGAGAAGGTGGAAGGCCTGGCTTCTGTAATTGCTTCCCCTCTGAACATGGACTTTGGCAGGTTGATCCATACTCCCAGCCTGTCCCTATCTTTCCCTGGTGGGGTGGGGCTCTGGAGAGGTGGGGTTCCAGGGTACATTGGTGCGGTCATCTGGAGTCAGGTTGGCATCATGGTGGCATCTGCAGCTTGGTGTTTGGAACATGTATTCCTTTGCTTCTTCCTTTCTTGTAGGACTCAGTTCAGTAGTTCTTGTAAAGTGGGGTTGATTGTGGCATATTCCTTTAGTTCTTGAATATCTGAGAAAACCTTTATTTTTACCTCATATTTGAAGGACGATTTTGCAGGATACAATATTCTTGGGTGGAATTCTCTCTCCTTTAGAATTTTGAATATGTCATTCCACTCTCTCCTTGCCTCTAGAGTTTGTCAAGAGAAATCTGATGAAAGTCTTTTAGCTCTGCCTTTGTATGTAAATTCTTTCTTTTCCCTAGCAGCCAGCAAATTTTTTTCCTTGTCGTTGACTTTTGATAGTTTTACAGTCATGTGCCTTGGCATTGGGCTTTTTGTATTTATACGTCTGGGTGATCATTCTGCCTCTTGAATGAGAATGTTCTGAGAGTTTCCTAAGTGAGGGAAGTACTCAGCTAAAAGTGCTTTGACTCTTGTCCTTTGGCCTTGTCCTCCTCTTCAGATATACTTATCACTTATATTTGATCTTTTGATGGAGTCTACAACTTCACAGAGAGTTGCTTCAGTCTTTCTGAACCATTCCTCTCCCTTATCTTTGAATTGAAAGTGTGGACTGGCTATATTTTCTAGACTGGAGATGATTTCTTCTGAATGTGTGAATCTACGTCCTGAGCCTTCTACCTGGGCCTGGATTGCAGTTAGAGTGTCTTTTACTCCCTGGAGTTCTGTTTAAAATTTTTCTTTCATGCTTCCTAACTGCTTAGTGAGTTCTGACTGAAGTTCTTTCAAGATTTGAAGATTTTTGAAGATTTGAACTCCTTTATAATTTCTTCTCTGCCCCAGCTCTGGCTTATGGTGGTGTGTGTGGGATTGAACCTGGGACCTCAGAGACTCAGTCATGAGAATCTCTTTGCATAACCACTACACCATCTCCCCTGTTCATCCTCTTTCCTTATACAGTCTTTAAAAAATAATTTTTAGGGGCCAAATGGTGGTACACCTGCTGTAATGCACAAGGACCTGGGTGAGAGACTACCTAAGTATGAACCATATGAATCCTGGGGTTCTAAATGTACCTCACCCCACACCCATATGTATGGAGGGCCTTTTTTAAGCTGTAAAAGACTTCCTCCCCCACCTATGTAGTCTTTGTTCCTAATCCGTTCCTAGCTAATGCTACAACTAACTGCAGAGTGAGGACAGGACACTCCCTCATTCCCAAGAGAAGCTTCACTTTCAAAGTGTTTACCCCATACCCTCTCTCTAAGTGGCTACCTGTCAGTTTCCATTTCAGCTCCACCTTTCTGCTTACAGGACTGCTGACCACCAACTGACATATTACCTATATTGATTCTCTAAGAGCCATCAAGGTGGAGGGAAAGACTATTCTAAGACAACCCTGAGCTCTTAGCTGAGTGGGATCATAAATGCTCCCATTAAAGGTTTCATTCAATAACAATCTTTGCTAAAGTAAATGGACATCAGTCTCCCACCCCCTATGATGAACACAGAGGCCATTATCAGTGGGCAGAGAGCACTGTACTGTGGCAGTATCAGTTTCCACATTTTCAAATGATTCCTTTAATGAAAAGCTGCATTCTTTTCAGACCATTAAATGCCAAGGAGAAGTCTATTCATTTAGCTATCGTACATATTAGTGTATTTATTTATGGCTAATGCTGCCATCAGCATTCCCGCAGTGTAGAGTTAACTCACTTAATGATTGGTTGATAAACTGCTAAAAACCAGAGATGCTGAAACTGATTCTCAAGCATGTAGTCACTGTCTTTAAAACATTCCTTTCACATACGTCATTTTATGTTTGCCTGTTTGATCCAGAAATTACAAGAATTGATTTTCAATCACATTTGTGAGAAATAAACATATCATCATAATTTAACCTAATAGCCTTTTGCCATTTAATGAAATTCTTCACCACCAAGTTGTGGGCTCCTTTATAGCAAGAATTGTCTTTTAATTTTCCTCTCTTCTCTTCGTCCCACCTGTCCTTACATGAAACAACTGCTGAGTCCTTAATCTGGATCATTTCATCTGTTGTATATCTTGCAGAGCAGGGACTCACAGGTTGTTGACACAATTAGTTTAATTTTTTTTTTGTAGTTATTGTTGTTACTGATGTTGTTGTTGGTTAGGACGGAGAGAAATGGAGAGAGGAGGGGAAGACAGAGAGGGGGAGAGAAAGACAGACACCTGCAGTCCTACTTCACCACCTGTGAAGCAACTCCCCTGCAGGTGGGGAGTCGGGGCTCGAACCGGGATCCTTAGACCAGTCCTTGCCCTTTGCGCCAGGTGCACTTAACCCACTGCGCTACCGCCCGACTCCCCAGAATTAGTTTTCTTTAGGAGAAAAGGTGCCTACATGAAACTAATCATTGAGAGATATGACAGGAATTGGAAGTTGTATGTTGTTTGTGGAAGATTAGTGTTCAAGAATGTGGTTCATTACTTCTGGGGTTTTTTGTTTGTTTGTTTGTTTCTTCATTTGTTTCCCTTTGATAGAAACAGACCTACCTGTAGTAGGAAGTTTCATGAGCAGTGAAACAGTGCTGCTAGTGTTTCTCTCTTTCCCTATTCCCCCTTCTATCAATTTCTCTCTGGATTCAAGCCCCTAACCCTAACCATGTGCTTGAACCTGGATTGTTGCTCATTCTAATGTGTACATTTTTTGACCAGGTGCGTCACTGCCTGACTTCAGTTCATTATTTCTGTTAAGACATTATTAGGCAGTGGTGCACCTAGTCACCTTGTAGGTGAGAAGCTTCCTGAGCAGTGTGGAGAAGTGCTGCTGTGGACATTTCTACTTCACTCAGTCTCTCTAAAAGATATTATTAAATGCTAAATTGTAGTAAGGGGGGGGCGGGATGGTGGCACACCGGGTTAAGTACAAAGCCCAAGGACCTGCTCAAGGATCCGGGTTTGAACCCCCACTCCCCACCTGCAGGGGCGTCACTTCACAATTGATGAAGCAAGTCTGCAGTTGTCTATTGTTCTCTCCCTCTCTGTCTCCCCTCCCTTCTCAATTTCTTTCTGTCCTATCCAAAAAAGACTGAAAAAATGGCCACCAGTAGCAGTGGATTCCTAGTGCCGGCACCGAATCCCAGCAAAAACCCTGGAGGAAAAAAAAAACTGAAACTACAAAAATGGACCCTAAAAGTCACTTTGAAATTATGCTCAGAGATTTATCTTTTCCATTTCCTCCAATTAACACATTTAGAAATTAGTCTAGGTGGCAGGGTAGATAGCATAATGATGATGCAAATAGACTCTCAGACTTGAGGCTCTGACGCCCCAGGTAAATTGTGAACTGACAACACCATAAGCCAGAGCTGAGCAATGCTTTGGTCTCTATCTTTATCTTTTTTTTTTTCTTTTACCTGAGCATTACTCAGCTCTAGTTTATGGAGGTGCAGGGGATTGAACCTGGGACTTTGGACCCTCAGTCATGAGTCTCTTTACATAACCATTATGCTATCTACCCTCTGCCCTCTCTGCATCTTTCCTTCTGTACCCTCTCTTTCATTAAACATTAAATAAATAAAACGTTTTTTAAAAAGAAAAAAGAAATTAGTCAGGGCCAGGCAGTAGCTTACCTGGTTAAGTGCACACTACAGTGCACAAGGACCCAGGTTCAAGCCCTTGGTCCCCACCTGCAGGGGGGAAGCTTCACAAGTGGTGAAGCCGGGCTGCAGGTGTCTCTCTGTCTCTCTCCCTCTCTTTCTATCTTTTAATATTTTATCTTTATTTCTTTATTGGATGGAGACTGCAGGTTTAAACTTGAGTCCTTGCGCATTGTAATGTGTGCTCAACCAGGTGTACCACCACCAGGCCCCCCCTCCCCTCACTCTCTCAATTTCTCTGTCTCTATGCAATAATAAATAAATAAATAATTGAAAAGAAAAGAAAAGAATGGAACCGGGCAGTAGCACAGCGGGTTAAGCACATGTGGCACGAAGCTCAAGGACCCGCATAAGGATCCCAGTTCGAGCCCCGGCTCCCCACCTGCAGGGGAGTCGCTTCACAGGCAGTGAAGCAGGTCTGCAGGTGTCTGTCTTTCTCTCCTCCTCTCTGTCTTCCCCTCCTCTCTCCGTTTCTCTCTGTCCTACCCAACAATGACGACATCAATAACAACAACAATAATAACTGCAACACCAATAAAAAAAACCAAGGCCAACAAAAGGGAAAATAAATAAATATAAAAGAAAATGAATTAGTCTGGGGTTGGCAACACAGCCAGTATCCTGCTTTGCCATGGACGTGACTCGTATCTGAACCTGGCCCTCACCCCGTTGAAGGAAGTTGGGTGCTGTGTTTTGGTACTCTCTTTTACTCTTTGCCTCTCTGCTTTCTGTGTCTCTATCTTAGAAAAAGAAAAAAAAAAAAACTTCCGGAGGTGCACCTACAAACTAACAATACAGTCCCTCTTCTCTGCTTGGCCAACTAGAAAAAGCAACAAAAATCACCTGGAAACTCAACAAAACATGACCACAATTCCTTTGGAAACTCACCAAGCCACAGGTGAGTGCAGATCTATGTCTTGTGGGCAGAAAAGGGCTGAGGGAGGGATTCCCAGGACTAAAGGAGTGTGTACTCAGGGGCAGCTGGTACCAGACTAGGGGTTTGGCGGATGAGGTGTGCCACTTTTGAGCCCAAGTTAAAAAAAATGACTATAAAAAACAAAAGGGGGGGGCGAGTGCAGGCACATTTGGTTGAGTGCACGTGTCTCAGTGCTCAAGGATCCAGGCTTAAACAGGTGTTGAAGCAGCGCTGCAGGTGTCTCTGTCTCCTTAGATCTCCCCATTTCCTCTCAATTTCTGTCTCTAATAAGTGAAAAAAAATAGTTTTTTTTAAAGAAAGAAAGGAAAGAAAAGAAAATCACCTAAATATAGACATGTATGGCTGATGGAGTGATGGGGGTGAGGGAGAGATTCCCAGGATGAGAAGCAGTGCTCAGGGACAGCCGGCACAAAATTGGGATACTGGCAGCTGAGGCGCACCACTTCCAGGTCTGAACAAACAAACTATTAAATCACCTAAAAACTAAAAAGCCCACTAATGTGTCCTGGAGCTCCGATTCCCCAGAGCCCCGCCCCATTAGGGAAAGAGAGATAGGCTGGGAATAAGGATAGACCTGTCTATGCCCATGTTCATCAGGGAAGCAATTACAGAAGCCAGACCTTTCAGCTTCTGCAGCCCATAATGTCCCTTGGTCCGTGCTCCCAGAGGGATACAGAAAATAGGAATGCTTTCAGGGAAGGGGATGGGATATGGAACTCTGGTGGTGGGAACTGTGTGGAATTGTACCCCTCTAATCCTATTGTCTTGTCAATATTTCCATTTTGCAGTTTTTTTTAAATCACCTAAAAACTCACAATTTACAACTGTGACTTCTTGAGTTGCCAGTGCTGTTACCCCATAGAGGTTGGAACAGCAAGAAGGAGACCCTAATACCATATACTGGCGTCAAAGATACTGAGCCTGCCAGGTGACTCAGGATGAAATCTCCCTTCCCCCACCAAGCTACATAAACAGGAAAATCAAGCACCTTAGCCACAGCACCTCCTCTGGCACAACAACAAAAGCTACACTAAATGCAGAAACTGAGAAATACACAGACAGCAATGACAGGAATTTCAAATGACTAGACAAGTCGGGAAAAAAAAAAATGACAGAGATGGAGTTCAGAGAACTCATTATAAAATTAATTCAAGAAACTAAACTTAAGCTCTAAGAACTCAGTAATCATTTTCCTAAAAAATTACCAAGTACAGGGAAAAAAAAAATCCAAAGCAGGGCCTAAAGGACACTGTGTGATTATGGTATCTCCCTGCCAAGATACTTTGAATACAGTTCAGGGTGAGGAAAGAGGCCTCAGAAATAGACTCAAGTCAGGAGGAGCAGAAAATTTTAACACTAAAAGACACAACCACCATACTGTGAATTTAAAATTCTCAGATAAGAAAGGTTTAGGAGAAATGAAGCACTTCTCCATGAAGTAGCAGACTCCATCAGGGAAAAAAAATTCAAGTTATTGGGATCTCTGAGTAAGGAGAGAGAAAGAGGAATAGAGAACATATTCAGAGAAATGTTAGCAGAAAATTGTCCATGCCTGAGCAATGTTCAAAATATAGAAGTCCAAGAAAGTGAATGCACACTTCAATTTTTGAATCCAAAATGGCACACACAAAGACTTGGGCTGTAGCACAGCGGGTTAAGCGCACGTGGCGCAAAGTGCAAGGACCGGTGTAAGGATCCCAGTTCGAGCCCCCACTCTCCACCTGCAGGGGAGTCCCTTCACAGGCGGTGAAGCAGGTCTGCAGGTGTCTGTCTGTCTTTCTCTCTCCCTCTCTGTCTTCCCCTCCTCTCTCCAATTCTCTCTGTCCTATCCAACAACAATGACATCAATAACAACAACAATAACTACAACAATAAAACAAGGGCAACAAAAGGGAATAAATAAATTAAAAAAAAAATTTTTTTTTTAAAGACACATCATTGTAAAACTGTCCAAAGCCAGGGACATGGGATAAATATTTCAGGCTTCCAGGGAAAGGGAGAAGTGACATACAAAGGCAAAACCATCAGGCTTTTATCAAATTTTCTTTTTAAATATTTATTTATTTATTATTGGATAGAAACAGTGAGAAATCAAGAGGGGACGAGTATCAGATTTTCTTATTACAAACCCTAGCAGTAAGGAGGGAATGGGATGGCTTATTCAAAGTATTAAAAGATAAGAATTTCCAGCCACAAATTCTCTATCCTGCTAGATTATCCTTCAAATATGAGGGAGAAATAAAAATCTTTTTAAACTTCAGAAACTAAAGAGATTTGCCATTACCAATCCTGCCTTGCAAGAATTACTAAGAGGAGTCCCACATGAAGAGAAGAAACAAAGGAATTCCAATTTTTAATGAGATGATCAATATTAAAATAGAACCAGGAACACAACAACAACAATGAAAAACAGACACAGGAAAGGGGAGAGCAAAACAGAGTGACACAGTCCAATGTTGGTGAACCAAGACAGATTTAAAAAAGACTGTTGTCGACATTGTAATTTAGACACAATATTCATGATAACCACAAAACAAAATATAGCACAAAAACAAATAGGAAACACATATATAGTAGGCAAGACCATTATAGAAAAAACATCCATATGAAATAACAAACAGAAACAGACAGAAACTCTAAACTTTATGGAAGAATATGTCACTGAAATTTTGCAAGTCCTTCACATCAAAGCTGTATTTGGAGACTCAATCCCCTGGGCTTGGGAAATGAAAACAAGAGTAAATAAATGGGATTACATGAAACTAAAAAGCTTCTACACATTAAAAGCAAACTACACAAGGATAACCACCTAGTAAGCGGGAGAAAATATTTGCAGATCACACACAGAGAAATGACTGATATCAAACATCTATACAGAATTGGTATAGATCTACAAAAGAAAAAATAACTCAATGAAAGAGTAGGCCACAGAACTAAACAGATAGTGTTCTAAAAAATAGATACCCCTCCAACAAAGTATAAAAAATTAAAAACTAATACAAGGTATATGAGCTCTGCCCTCAAGGAATTTTCTTAGGAAGAAGCTCCTTGTGAGGGCTCAGCTTTCTGCCTCCTCCTGCACCACACCCTTATCTTCTCTAGTTCCTCCAGCCCACCCTGCTCCTCCTTTCTCCAAGCTCTGGGACAGACTGCACTTTTGCTCTGGAACATTCTTCCCCCACTACTTCCCCCCAGATGTCTCCAACTTATCTTCAACTCAGAACCCTATTGAAATATCATTTCTAGAAGCCAGACCATCAACCTTCTGCATCCCACAATGATCTTGGGTCCATACTCCCAGAGGGTTAAAGACTAGGAAAACTATCAGGGGAGGGGTTGGTATACAGAGGTCCAGTGGTGGGAATTGTGTGAAGCTGTGCCCCTCTTATCCTATGGTTTTGTCAGTGTTTCCTTTTTATAAATAAAAAATTAAAAAAAAAAATAGATACACCTGGAGAAATACAAATTCAAAGTACACTGAGATACCATCTCACATTTGAGAAATGGGTTACATCAACAAACCAGGACAGGAGTTGGAGAGGTTGTGGAGAGAAAGGAACTCTGCTACATTGTTGGTGGGAATGCAAACTGGTGCTGGCACCTGGTTGAGCACATATGTTACACTGTTCAAGCCCCTGGTCCCCACCTGTAGAGGGAAAGGTCACAAAGGTGAAGCAGGGCTGCAGGTGTCTCTCTGCCTCTTTCCCTCTTTATCTCCTACCCCTTGTTCTCAATTTCTGGCTAGCTCTATCAAATAAGTAAAGAAAAAGAAAAGGAAAAAAAAAGATTGCCATGGAGAGGAAGGGATGGGGCATGAAAGGATGGGGAAAGAAAGAAAGAAAGAAAGAAAGAAAGAAAGAAAGAAAGAAAGAAAGAAAGAAAGAAAAGAAACCAACTTGGAGGTCAGATAAACTAACAATAAGAGAGGGGGGGGGGAAAAAAGCTGAGAATCCAGGCAGTGAGGACAAGAAGAGACTTTAACAGTAAAAGTGAAAGATCCATTTCCCAGGTGAATAGCACAGTGGGCACAATGGTTATGCAAAGAGGCACTTATGCCTAAGGTTCCAGTCCTAGGTTCAATCCTCCCAGTCTTCTCCTCTCAAGGATCCACACCACCTGGTCAGGCTCCTTCTGCTACATCTGTTCTCCCTCCAGGGCGCACAGAACCACTGCCTACTCCACCTACCCAGAATTACAACTCTTACATTTTATTTATTTTTTATTTTTTAAAAAATTTTTTATTTAAGAAAGGATTAGTGAACAAAAACATAAGGTAGGAGGGGTACAGCTCCACACCCACCCCCTCCCATGGTAGCTTTCCCATTCTCTAGCCCTCTGGGAGCATGAGCCTGGACCCAGGGTCGTTGAGGGTTGCAAGAAGGTAGAAGGTCTGGCTTCTGTAATTGCTTCCCCGCTGAACATGGGCGTTGACTGGTCGGCCCATACCCCCAGTCTGCCTCTCTCTTTCCCTAGTAAGGTGTGTCTCTGGGGAAGCTGAGCTCCAGGACACATTGGTGGGGTCTTCAATCCAGGGAAGCCTAGCCAGCATCCTGGTGGCATCTGGAACCTGGTGATTGAAAAGAGAGTTAACATATGAAGCCAAACAATTTGTTGAGCAATCATGGATCCCAAGCTTGGAACAGTGGAGAGGAAGTGTTAGGGAGGTACTCACTGCAAACTCTAGTGTACTTCTGCTTTCAGGTATATATTTTGCAGTAGTTTATGGATACGTGTGCACATAAGCTCTCTCTCACAGAAACTGGAACTCTTACATTTTAATCTGACTTCCTATTTGGAATTACTTTTTTTCCTTTCTGAAAACCCTCCCTCTCACTCCTCACTCCTTCCTTTCAAATATAATTCTCTTGTCAACGAGGCTCACTCGTTTACTTATTTATTTAATTCCTAATATTTTATTTTAATGAACGAGAGATAGTGTTATTGAGAGAAAAACCAGAGCAGGGCAGAGGGAAGATAACATAATGGTTACATAAATGGACTCTCATGACTGAGGCTCCAAAGTCCCAGGTTCAATCCCCTACACCACCATAAGCCAGAGCTGAACAGTGCTCTGGTAGCAATAAATAAAAAATAAATAAATAAAAGACAGACCAGAGCTCTGCCTGTCTGGTTTATGCTGGTGCTAGGGATTGAACTTGGGACCTTACAACCTCGGGTAAGGAAGATAAAAATCTTTTGCGTAAACATTGTGCTATTTCCCCAGCCTTTCACTAGTTTGTTTTGTTCATTCAACAATTTTGTTTCCTTTTTTTTTTTTTTTTTTGAGGTCTTATTGTGGGTAGGTCAACTTTTTTTTTTTTAATGTTTTACATTCAACAGTAAATACAATAGTTTGTACATGCATAACATTCCCCAGATTTCCATTTAACAATACAACCCCCACTATGTCATTCATCATCCTTCATGGACCTGTATTCTCCCCACCCACCCACCCACCCCAGAGTCTTTTACTTTGGTGGAATACTCCAATTCCATTTCAGGTTCGACTTGTGTTTTCTTTTCTAATCTTGTTTTTCAACTTTGGGCTGAGAGTGAGATCATCCCATATTCATCCTTCTGTTTCTGACTTATTTCACTCAACATGATTTTTTCAAGGTCCATCCAAGATTGGCTGAAAACAGTGAAGTCACCATTTTTTACAGCTGAGTAGTATTCCATTGTATATATATATATATACCACAACTTGCTCAGCCATTCAACTTTTTTTTTTAAATAGAATTACGTATTGACAGGGGTTTGAATCCACAACATTCCCACCACCAGAGCTCTAAATCTTCACTCTCCCCACTGCAATCCACCACAGTTCCCCTAAAGTTGTAGACATGGGCAGACAATCTTCTCTACAACTATCTGTCCACATTTATACATAGTTGCCCTTTCTTTTTCTGATTCAATCCTTTCTTTCCTTCTAAGCCGCTCATGGCATCATAACTCCCTCCATATGGCCCTCTCCTTTTCCTTCTCTCTCTCTGGGTGCTGATGGAGCTGGAGAGCAGAGTCCTCTTATCTTCATCCTATCACTTCTCCCCCTCTGGGAGTCTGGATCAAGGTTGTTTATGGGGAGCAGAAGGTAGGAGTTCTGGCTTCTGTAGCTGCTTCTCTACTGAGCATGGACATTGACAGGTTGATCTATAACCCAGCCTGTTTCTGTCTTTCCCTAGTGGACCAAAGCACTGTAGATTCGAGGGTCCAGGATACACTGGTGAGATCATCTGCCCAGAGAAGTCGGGGTGGAGTCATGGTAGCATCTGCAGCCTGGTGTCTGTCTGGAAGGTGGCATGACCTAAGTGGAGACAAGATGGTTAATGAACAGGAACCAGAAAGTAGGATCAGAGCAGATGAGATTAGGGATTTTAGGGTAGAAGAAAGCTAGGGAAATCATTTTAGCCATGTTCCTGGGGGGGCATAGAACTATAATAGTTTTGCTTGAGTTTGGTAACTAAACTGAGGTTGGATGAGAATGTTGTCTGAGAGAATGGGGTCAGAGTGGAGCACCAGATTTGAAGAGTTGCGAGGTTGACTTCTCAGGCTGCTATCTCAGGTTACAGTCCACAGTAGGATTTCAATAGCAGCATAATGTGGGGTGGCAGCACCAGTAGCGATTTGGTTAAAGTTGACAGGGTTTGTATGGCAGTAAGGAATCATAGAAAAGGAATTTCAAGAAGTATAGGCATGTCTTAGAGGTACCAGGACTAGGAGAAATGCAAGTCTTAAAGAGGATGCAAGGGGTTTCTTATAGTCTTAGAGAAAGTTAAAATATCAATAATTAATTATTATAGCCAGGTTAGTTGGGGGGCTAAGTATCTGTGTTATTATACTTAATTTCACTATGATCTAAACGCTTCTAGTGGTATCCGAACCTCCTTTTATTTTAAATATTTACAAGCTTAAAAGGTCTTGATCTATCTGTAATTGATTTAGATGTTCATAGAGCTTTATTTTCCGATACATTTTTAGAGGTCCATAAACAATCCTCTTATCAGAGTATGATCATTTTGCAAATCTAAGATAAATATTAGCAAGAACTAGTATTTGTGCTTAGGGCTATAGTCTAGGCAGTTGGGGAACTTGAGATATTAAATCTATCCACCTCTCCCACATGTGGTGTTGCTATTGATAGGACTCAATAGTGACAAGACTAGAGTTTTACCTCTTCCCTGTCACTGAAAGTCTGAAGTCTGTAGCCCCTCCCCCTAGGTAACCACTATAGTTTTCCCATTTTAAATATGGGTTGTGTTGTGTCTGGTTGTTTGTTTTATGTATGTGTGTTCAGTTCTCTAAATTCCGCAGATGAGTGAGACCATCCTATAGTTTTCCTTTACCTCCTTACTTATTTCACTAAGCATAATGTTCTCAAGTTTCATCCATTTTATCCCAAAGGATGTAAAAATCATCTTTTTTTTATTGCTGATTAATGTTCCATTGAGTATATGTCCTATAATTTTTTTAACCAGTCATCTGTGGAGGGACATTTTGGTTCCTTCCAAATTTTTGCTATTGTAGATAATGCTGTTATGAACATGGGGGTGCGTATATCCATTCGGATTAGCGATATTATCTCTTTTGGGAAAATGCCTCAGAGTGGGATTACTGGATCGTAAGGTATTTCCATCTGTATTTGCTTAAGGATTCTCCATACTGTTCTCCATAATGGTTGTGCCATTTTGCTTTCCCACCAGCAGTATATTGGAGTTCCTTTCTCTCCCCAGCCTTTCCAACATTTATCTTCTCCTGTTTTGTTGATGAAGGCCGTTCTTACAGGTGTGAGGTGATATCTCAGTGTGGTTTTAATTTGTATTTCTCTGGTGATGAGTGAATTAGAGCATTTCTGCATATGTCTGTGAGCCATGTGTATCTCTTCTTTGGAGAACTATCTATGCATGTTATCTGCCCACTTTTTTTTTTATTGTGTTTTTCTTTTTCTTTTTGTTGAGCTGAACGAGTTCTATATAGATGTTTGATATCAAGTGTCTGTCTGAAGTATAATGTGCAAATATGTTCTCCCATTTGCTGGGTTTCCTGTTTATCTTTATCGAGTTTTCTTTTGATGTATGGAAGCTTTTTAATTTGATAGAGTCCCACTTGTTCAATCTTGCTTTTGTTTCCTTTGTCCATGGGGTGAAGTCTCCAAATATGTCTTTAGTGTTAACATCATGAAATGTTTCACCGATATGTTCTTCTATGTATTTTGTACTTTCAGATCTGATATCCAGATCTTTGATCCATTTTGAGTTAATTTTGGTATATGGTGTTAATTGGTGTCTATTTTCTTTTTTTTTTTTTTTTTTTTTGCCTCCACAGTTATCGTTGAGGCTTGGTGCCTGCACTACGAATCCATTGCTCCTGGAGGCTATTTTTCCCTTTTTTGTTGCCCTTGTTGTTTTTTATCGTTGTTGTCATTATTATTGTTGTTGTTGTCACTGCTATCATTGCATTTGGATAGGACAGAGAGAAATCAAGAGAGATGGAGAAGACTAAAGAGGAAGAGAAAGACAAACACCTACAGATCCTCCTGCAGGTGGGGAGCTGGGGGCTTGAACCAGGATCCTTGTGCTTGGCACCATGTGCGCTTAACCTACTGAGCTACCGCCCGACCCCCTGGTTTCATTTTTCTACATGTGGCCATCTAATTCTGCCAACAGCATTTGTTAAAGAGACTTTCTTTTCCCCAAAAGGCAGATTTGGCCCCTTTGTCATATGTAAGGTATCTGTGTATGTATGGATTGAGTTCTGGGCTCTCTATCCTATTCCATTGGTCCATATGCTCATTTATGTTCCAGTACCAAACTGTTTTGATTACTACTGCTTTGTAGTATAACCTAAAGTCAGGTATTGTGATGCCTCCATTTTTCTTCATTTTCCTTAGGAGTGTTTTTGCTATTCATGGCTCTTTAGAGTTCCACACAAATTTTTGAATAATTTGTTCAATTTCCTTGAAATATACCATTGGGATTTTAATAGGGATTACATTGAATCTATAGATTGTTTTTGGCAAAATTGCCATTTTAATGATATTTATTCTCCCAATCCATGAACAGGGGATGCTCTTCCATTTCTTTGTGTCATCCTCTATTTCTTTTAGCAGTGTCTTACAGTTTTCCTTAAAAAGATCCTTTACATCGTTTGTTAGATTTATTTCTAGATACCTGATTTTCTTGGGTTCAATTGTGAATTGAATTTCAGTTTCATTTCTTCAGTTTCATTTCTTCTGACCTTTCTTTTGCATAAAGAAATGCCACGGATTTATGGGTATTGATTTTGTGGCCTGCTGCTTTAGTGAATTTGTTGATGATTTCCACTAGTTTGTTGGCAGAGTTTCTGGGGTTGTTTAGGTATATCAACATATCATCTGCGAATAACTTCATCTTTTCCAATTTGTATTCCTTTGATATTTCTTTCTTGTCTGATTAGGATAGCAAGGATTTCTAGGACTATATTGAATAAAAATGGTGAGAGTGGGCACCCTTGTCTAGTTCCTGATTTTAGGGGAAAAGCTTTCAATTTTCACCCATTGACTGACGTTAGCTGTGAGTTTATCATATATAGCCTTTATTATGTTAAGGACCTTCCTTCCACTCCCAGTTTCTCGAGGGCCTTTATCATAAATGGGTGTTATACCTTATCGAATGCTTTTTCTGTGTCGATTGATAGAATCATGTGATTTTTAGAAAAAAATTGTTAAAATATTTATTTTATTTATTTATTCCCTTTTGTTGCCCTTGTTGTAGTTATTACTGTTGTCATCATTGTTGGATAGGACAGAGAGAAATGGAGAGAGGAGGGGGAAGACAGAGGGGGAGAGAAAGACAGACACACCTGTAGACCTGCTTCACTGCCTGTGAAGTGGACTCCGCTGCAGGTGGGGAGCTAGGGCTCGAACCGGGATGTTTATGCCGGTCTTGTGCTTTGTGCCACCAGCGCTTAACCCACTGTGCTACAGCCCGACTCCCGAATCATGTGATTTTTATTTTTCCTTTTGTTGATATAGTGGCTTATTGACTTACAGATATTAAACCATCCCTGTTTCCCAGGGATGAATCCCACTTGATCTTTGTGGATTATTCTCTTAATATATTGTTGTATTCGATTAGCCAAGATTTTGTTGAGGATCTCAGCATTGATATTCATCAGGAATACAGATCTGTAGTTTTCCTTTTTGGTGGGGTCCTTTCCTCCTTTGGGGATCAGGATGATGTTAGCCTCATAGAATGTACTTGACATAGAATGTACTCTTCTATTTTCTGGAAGAGTTTGAGGAGGATGGGTGTCAGTTTTTTTTTAATGTTTTTTTTTAAATATTTATTTATTTATTCCTGTTTGTTACCCTTGTTTTTTTATTGTTGTAGTTATTATTCTTGTTATTGATGTCATCATTGTTGGATAGGACAGAGAGAAATGGAGAGAGGGGGAGAGAAAGATAGACACCTGCAGACCTGCTTCACCACATATGAAGCGACTCCCCTGCAGGTGGGGAGCTGGCGGCTCTAACCGGGATCCTTACTCGGGTCCTTGTGCTTTGCGCCACTTGCGATTAACCTGTTGCGCTACCGCCCGACTCCCTTTCTTTGAATGTTTTGTAAAATTCATTAGTATAGCCATCAGGACCCAGGCTTTTGTTCTTGGGTAGGCTTTTGATTGCTGTTTCAATTTCTTTATTTGTAATTGTCCTAAGTTTATCTACTTCCTCTTGTGTCAAAGTTTGTATTGGGTATGACTCGAGGAATGTGTTCATTTCTTCTAAGTTGTCAAATTTGGTTCCATACAGGTGTCCATAATATTCTTGCATAATCTCTTGAATCTCTCCCTCATCTGTTGTAATATCTCTTCTTTCATTTTTGAGTGATTTTACCATAGCATTCTCTCTTTTTCTCTTGGTGAGTGTAGCTAGTGGATTATCTATTTTATTTATCCTTTCAAAGAACCAACTCTTGGTTTCATTAGCCTTCCTAATGGTTTTCTTGTTTTTTAGTTCGTTGATTTCTGCTTTGATTTTGACTGTTTCCTCTCTCCTGCTGACTGTTGGTTCTTTTTGTTTCTTCTAGTGATTTCTCCTGTTTATTAATGTGGCCTGTATTGCTATAAACTTCCTGCTTTTGCTGCATCCCATAGGGTCTGGTAGCTGGTTTCTTCATTTACATTGGCATCAAGATAATTCTTGATTTCTTTTTTGATCTCTTCAATGACCCATTTATTGCTCAGTAGCATATTGTTTAGTTTCCAGGCTTTGGGGAAATTTCTTTTCCTTTTTTGGTTGATTTCTAGTTTCATGCTTTCATGGTCTGAGAGGATGCATTTTATAATTTTAATATTTACGTATCTGTTTAGACAGTCTTTGTGGCCCAGCATATGGTCAATACGTGTAAATGTTCATGTGTACTTGAGAAGAATGTGTATTCATTACTTTTGGGATGAAAACTTCTGTATATATGTATTAGGTCCATTTCATTTATGGTTTCATTTAAGTTCTCTATTTCTCTATTAATTTTTTTGTCCAGCTATTCTGTCTCTTGCTGTGAGTGGTGTGTTGAAATCTCCTACTATTGTTGCTTTGCTATCAATGTCTCTGTTGAATTCAGTAAGTGTTTGTTTTATATATTTGGGTGCTCCTAAGTTGGGAGCCTATATATTAATGTTGTTTATATCTTTTTGTTGGATTGAACCTTTAACCATTATGTAATGTCCTTCTCTATCTTTGATTACTTTCTTTGCCTGAACAGTCTATTTTATCAATAGTATAGCTGTCCCTGCCCTTTTTTCTGAGTTATTAGCTTGGAACATCTTGCTCCAACCTCTTATATTCAGTTTCCTTTTTTCTTTTCTTTGGATATGTGTCCTGAAGACATAGAATGGGTGGATGGATCCTGTTCTTTAATGCATTTAGCTACTCTGAATCTTTTGACAGGTGAATTTAGGCCGTTCACATTTAAGGTGATTATTGATATATGTGGTTTACTTATGTCCATTCTAATTTCTGTTTTAAGTTTATTTTAAATTGTTGAGTCTTTGTCCATTTGTTTCTATCTAACCTATTGTGTGGATGAGTTTCTGTAGTGAATTCCTCACTAATTTTTCTTGTGTTTTCTACAAATATCTGTTCCCTGTTTTGTTTTGTGGTTACCCTGTGTGTAAAAACTAGCACTGTGTAGCTAGAAAAGTCTTTTTTAAGTTGCTCTTGATTAACAAACATTTGATAAGGCTTCTTTGTCATTTAATTCCCTCCCCTACTTGCTTGCTGTTCTTTCCTGTTTTATTGTGTTTTTGTTTCTAGTCTACTGCTGTTCCCCTTGCTGAGAACGTGTGCTCCTTTGTTTCCACCTTTCCTGTAAGACTCCATTCAGTATTTCTTGTAAAGTGGGGTTGATTGTGGCAAATTTCTTTAGTTTTTGAGTATTTGGGAATACCTTTATTTCTCCCTCATACTTGAAGGATAATTTTGCAGGATACAAAATTCGTGGCTGAAATTCCCTCTCCTTTAGTGCCTTGAATATGTCATTCCACTCTCTCTTTGCCTCTAGGATTTGTAAAGAAAAGTCTGATGAAAGTCTGCTATTTCTCCCTTTATATGTAACTTCTTCCCTTTCCCTAGCAGCCTGCAAAATTTTCTCCTTGTTGTTGAGTTTTAATAATTTTACAATAATGTGCTTTGGTGTTGGTCATTTTGGATTTGTGACCCTGGGTGATCGATCTGCCTCCAAACTAGGTATATTCTGAGGATTGCCTAGGTGAGGTAAATTTTCATCTAAATTTTTCTGAAACTTACCTCTAAACCTTTGACCCCGTCTACTTCCTCAGGTATCCCTATAACTCATATATTCGACCTTTTTATGGAGTCTGCAATTTGACAGAGAGTAGCTCCATTTTTTCTAAATCTTTTATTTTATTTATTTTTTATGTTTATTTATTTTCCCTTTTGTTGCCCTTGTTTTTTTTTTGTTGTTGTTGCTGTAGTTATTGTTGTTGTTATTGATGTTGTCCTTGTTGGATAGGACAGAGAGAAGTGGAGAGAGGAGGGGAAGACAGAAAGGGGGAGAGAAAGACAGATACCTGCAGACTTGCTTCACTGCTTGTGAAGCAACTCCCCTGTAGGTGGGGAGCCAGGGGCTCCAACTGGGATCCTTAAGCCGATCCTTGCACTTTACGCTACTTGCACTTAACCCGCTGCACTACCGCCCGATTCCCCATTTTTTCCTAATTCTTTTCTCTGTATCTGGAATTTCTTGGATTTTTTTCTGATTTACTTTTCTCTCTTTGATGTGAAATGCTATTTAAAACTTTCTGCCTCTGCTTTCACATGTATGATGTTGGTTATGTTGGCCAGCAGCTGATGCTGTTGCAGTCTTTGCTTTCCACTTGTTTGAATCTGCGTTGTTGTTGTTGGTGGTGGTGGTGGGTGGTGGGTGGTGGTGGTGGTGGGTGGTGGTGGGTGGTGGGTGGTGGTGGGTGGTGGATGGTGGTGGTGGTGGTGGTGGGTGGTGGTGGGTGGTGGTGGTGGGTGGTGGTGGTGCTGGGTGGTGGTGCTGGGTGGTGGTGCTGGGTGGTGGTGGTGGTGGGTGGTGGTGGGGGGTGGTGGTGGTGGGTGGTGGTGGGTGGTGGTGGTGGTGGGTGGTGGTGGGTGGTGGTGGTGGTGGTGGGTGGTGGTGGGTGGTGGTGGTGGTGGGTGGTGGTGGTGGTGGGTGGTGGTGTTGGTGGTGGGTGGTGGTGGTAGTAGGTGGTGGTGGTGGTGGTGGTGGGTGGTGGTGGTGGGTGGGGGGAGGGGTGTTTTGGGCTACATTGTGCGCTGAGTTTTGTCTTTGTCTTAAACTCAGACTGAGAAAAAGCAAAAGCGAACAAAACCCCGAGTCAAAGACTGAGAGGTCTTAAGCTCCAATTTCTTTTCTTTTTCGGGGAGTCCGCTAACTGCATTACTGCCCAAGGTGGCGTGGGCCAGTGCCGAGTGCTTTCAGCCCAGAGCTCTCCTTTGAACCGACCCTGTCTTCCAACCCACTCCCGTTTCCCCAACTGCATGCCAACACCCACCTGAGGCTGTGGGGTTTTTTCAGCGGTAGATTAAATGTCCAGTTCAGTCTCTTGAGTTGTATAGGGGAGAGCAAAGGTCTGACTGCAGCGACTCCATAAACCACGCCTCCCCGAAGTCCACAATTTTATTTCCTTATATTGCAAAGTAATTGTCTTTTTTCTTTGGATTTGTTTCATTTTCGCATAATCCTCTTCCATTTTGTTGAGAAATAGCAGAGACAGAGAGATACCTGCAGCCCTGTTTCACCGCTTGTGACGCCTTCCCTCTGCAGGTGGGGACTGGGTGCTCGAACTCAGGTCCTTGCACATTGTAACATGTGTGCTCAACTGGGTGCACCACTACCCAGCCTCCATTTCATTTTATTTTATATTTGCATCACTGGGACTTCATCACTCCAGGCCAGTTTTTTTTCACATAGAAAGAAACAGACAGAAAGACACTACGGCACTGAAGCTCCTTCCAATGCGGTGGGACTGGGCCAAAACCTTTATAATTCTTTCATTATCAGTAATTATTGTTTCATGTGTCTATTGGCCATCTGTATGTCGTTGAAAATCTAACCTTTCTCTTTTCTTTTCCTTTCTTTCTTCTCCCCTCCTTTTTTTTTTTTTTTTCCCTATTCTTGCTAGGGCTTCACTGATCTGGCTGACTCTTTCACATAGAAAGAGAGATAAAAAGACACTAAGGGGGAGAGACACTACAGCTTTTCGCAGTAGTGTACTGGGAGCTTGAACTGGACACTGTAGAGTCCATTGCAAGTGAGGAAATGGAAACCATGGGAAGTATAGCAGATATATGAATAACAAACCTTAGGGATGAAGAGATATTGCTGACTTGGTTGGCCAGACACATGAGCCAGGTTCTAACCTTGGGGCCACATGGGAATGCCATGGGACCAGTACCTGGGGGAGCTCTGGTGTTGAGGTATCTTTCTTTTTTTTTAAAGTTTCTTTTTAATATTTATTTATGTATTTATTCCCTTTTGTTGCCCTTGTTGTTTTATTGTAGTTATTATTGATGTGGTCGTTGTTGGATAGGACAGAGAGAAATGGAGAGAGGAGGGGAGACAGAGAGGGGGAGAGAAAGACACCTGCAGACCTGCTTCACCGCCTGTGATGCGACTCCCCTGCAGGTGGGGAGCCAGGGCCTAGAATCATGTTGGTATGCTTCTAATTCTGCTTTTAAAAACCCCTTCTGTTTCATTTGGCTTAATCCCCCCTGCATTCTATTTACATAACACTGTATTCTATTTACATAACCTCTGTTAACAAGCACCACCCTCCCTCCAGGGCATTGGTGGTTCAGTGGTAGAATTCTTGCCTGCTCTGCCCCCTCTCCTTGTCATACCCTGATTTTCATCAGTGACTTTTCTCTCCACCCTCTCTGCGTTGCATCCTGTTCCCACTCTACTGGGCTAGTATATTTATAAGGACAAGATTGTTTGTAGCTTTTAGTTTAGCTTACCTTGGTATAGATTGCGCTGTGTCCTGCATGAATAAAGAGGTACTGCGTACAACACAGCCATGAGTCCCGGGTCGTCTGTTACCCGCCCGTGAATCAGATCCTCATGCCCGTCCCTGCGCTTTGTACCACGTGCGCTTAATCCGCTGTGCTACCACCTGACTCCCTAGCTCTGTCTTTTTTTTTTTAAATCTTTCTTTCTCCTTTTTTCTTCCATCTTTCCTTCCTTTCTCTCTCTCTCTTTCTTTTTCTCTATTTCTCTGTCCTTTTTCATTTGTTTCATTCTTCTGTCTTTGCTCTTAGAGAGAAAGGAAAGAATGAGTGATAAGGATTTTTCCAGCTCTGTGGGCATACCCAAGCTATGTTACTATAACTTGTGTCCTGTTTTTCCCCTTGCATATACAGAGGCATAACAGAGAGCTGATGTCTAGAAGGAAGAGGTTATCTATTTACTTATATGGACATCCCATAAAATGATGATAATAAACTTATTTAGAAGCATATTAATAAGCAGGTTTAAAAGTCTGTTTAGATACTGAAAATTTAAAGAGTAAAAATGAAAAGCTGATTCAAGTTACAAGTAGAGTAAAATCCTCTGTAGATTTCTAATTCAGTTATTTTTGTTATATTATCAAACGTTCTGACCAGTTTTTATACTTTTAGAAAGCAGTGTCTTAATCTGCTTGCCTGCTTTTCCACAAGGAAGCTTCAATATTCTGACTTTAGAATTTGTTCTTTAAATAACTTTTTTGTGATTTGCTATGTGTTATTTTGATTCTGCATTGTGGTTTTCTTTTTTCATTTGTGATGAGGAACTATCATTTTAGACTTTTTTTTCCTTTTAGTTTGCCTCCAGGGTTATTGCTGGCACTAAGAATCAATTGCTCCTGGAGGCCATTTTTTTCCTTTTTCCTTTTTTTTTTTCTTTCTCTTCTATTTTATTCAACAGGACAGAGAGAAATTGAGAGGAGGGTGGAGACAGAGAAGAAGAGAGAAACAGACCCGCTCCACCACTTGCGAAGTGTCACCACTGCAGATGGGGAGCCTGTCAGGTTACTGGGGGGAAGAGGCCAGCCCGGCTCCCACTTCACTGTGTCTGGTCTGTTGGCCACAGGAGACAGATGGAGAGCAGGGAGTCTCTGGCCAGCAGTGGCAAGGGTGAGCTCACTGAGCAGTCTCCAGCGTACTGTGGCGGTGGATGGTACAACAAACCACCTCAGGGCACCATGGCAGTGGACGGAACACTTGACCGTTGCAGTTACAAGTTTATAAAGGGGTAGCTGTGCAGGGGAAAGCAGCTAAGCCAACCAACGAGACTAATATCTCCTTAGAAGGAAAGAGAGAGCAAGGCAAGGGGAAGGTATGGAGGGTGATGCTGGAACGGGAAGTAGAAACTTAAAGAAGGTGAAACCCACCAGAGGGAGGAGGGGGGTGTGAAGTGATGCGGCGAGACTGACAGGCTGGTTGGAATTCCCCACATACTCCGGCCCATCTTGCTCAACCACAATGGAAGACTGCCAGTGGAAGACTGACAGACAAGCTTCTAAGGGGTCAACTGTCCATGCTCAAACACGCATTAGACCCACAGGAGCCGGGTCTTGAACCCAGGTTCTTGCCTGAGTCCTTGCTCGTAGTTCTATGTGTGACTTGGCTGGTTTTGCCACCACCTGGCCTGACCTGACCCCCGAAAATTTCCTTTTTAAAAAAAAAAATCACGAACTGTTAAAATATACTCACAGGTTCTTCAGTTTTACTGAGCAATTCTATTTACTGTAGAAGAAACTCCAGATTATTGATAAGATTTTGCGTAAGAGAATTCCAGGGCCAGGTGGTGGCGCACCTGGTTGAGCGCACATGTTACAAGGTGCAAGGACCCAGGTTTGAGCCCCTGGCTCCCACCTGCAGGGGGAAAGCTTCACAGGTGGTGAAGCAGGGCTACAGGTGTCTCTCTGTCTCTCTCTCTCTCCCACCCCCTTCCCTCTCCATTTCTGGCTATCTCTATCCAACAAATAAAGATTAAACAAAAAGAAGAATTCCAGACAATGGGCCCTGGGTAGTGGCGCAGTGGGTTAAGTGTATATAGCGTGAAAAACAAGGACCTGCCTAAGGAGCCCGGTTTGAGCCCCAGGCGATGAAGCAGGTCTGCAGGTGTCTTTCCTCCTCTCTGTCTTCTGCTGTTCTCTCCATTTTTTTCTGTCCTATCCAACAACAACAATACTACTAACAACAATAATGGTAACAGCAACTATAAACAATAAGAGCAACAAAAGGGGGAAAAATAGCCTCCATGAGCAGTGGATTCATGGTGAAGGCACCAAGCCCCAGCGGTAACCCTGGAGGCAAATTAAAAATATATATTTTTTAAAAAAAGAATTCCAGATAGCTGTCGATCTTTTGTCTGAAGTAGCTTGATGGATGTAATTATTAAATCCTTTGTTGTTGTGACATGTAAGTTTTGAGAGAACCTGTATTCTTGCTCTTTTGTTTTTGTTGTTTGTCTGATTGTTTAAATCATCCTGGTACACATTTCTAGTTCTATTTCCTTGCAGTAGCTTTGAATAAGCACTTTGATTAAACATTTGCTCAAGACAATGCAAGAGACTTCTTACTAGAAATTGATTTTTTGATTTTTAAATGCCTCTTAGAATAAGAATCCCCATTAGAGTTTACATTGGGAAAAATACATATACATATGAAATGTCTTGTGCTGCATATGTATAACTTTTTACAGTCATTATATTGAAAATGGGTCATTTTGAGACTGGCCTTGAAATGTCATTGCTGTAGACAAACGTGAACTGGTTAGGACATCCATTAATGTCCTAGAACAAATGCTATAGTAGAATCCCCAAGGGAGACAGGGATTTTACTGGTCTCTGGACATAGCAATCCATTTGTTGGAGCATATGCTGAGTGTGATAAGCTGTAAAATGAACTCAATTTCTGTTCTAGACCAAAGTAGGTGAAAGACCAAGCAACTGGATACGATGAAATCTACAGATTCTTCAGTGGGGGAAATAGTTGCATTTTTATTTATTTATTTATTTTTAATGTTTTCACATTTGGCAGTGGGGAGATAGCATAATGGTTATAAAAAAAAGATGTTCGTGCCTGGAACACCAAAGGACCCGGATTCAGTCTCCAGCATCACCATAAATCAGAGCTGAGCAGTGCTCTGGTAAACTTAAAATACTATATATAGATATATGGTCACTTAAATTTATTAGTATTGTTATTTTTAGTGACAACTATTTATAAGATCACACACATTATTTTCTACTTGACAAAGTAAAAAAGTGTAAGAAAAAGGAACATAATGTAAGTTCTCCAAATCTGACTTTTTATGGTGGTGTGAAGGACTCTGAGCCTCAGGCATGAAAATCTTTTTGCATAATCAGTATGCTGTTGCCTCAACCTGAACTTTTTATTTTAAATTAAAGGACTTTTTTGGAATAAGTAAGACATTCAGATAGTTTAAAAATAATTGGAATTAGGGAGGGACTGGGTAGCATAATGGTTATGCAAAGAGACTCATACCTGACGCTCCAAAGTCCCATGTTCACCCCCTAGCACCACCATAAACCAGAGCTAAGTAGTGCTGGTTAAGCAAACAAACAAACAAACAAACAAAACTTAGCTGCTATACAGAACAAATAGAATCTCTAGTACAAAACCATTCTTTTGATGTATTAAAGGTCATATTCAATTTTTCTTAGTTTCTTCCACTTTTTATGCCTTCCACGATTTTTCTTTAAAAGTATTTCTTTTTTTAAATTTTTTTAAAACTTATCTTTATTTATTTATTGGATAGAGACAGGTAGAAATCGAGAGGGAAAGGGGTGATAGAGAGAGAAAAAGAAAGAGAGACACCTGCAGCCCTGCTTCATCACTTGTGAAGCTTTCCCCCTACAGGTGGGGACCAGGGGATCAAACCTGGGTCTTTGTACATTATAACATGTGCACTCAACAAGGTGTGCCACCACCCGGCCCCTAAAAATATTCTTTATTGGGCCAGTGAAATAGCTCATGTGGATAGAGTGCTGCCTTGCTATGTGAGTGACCCAGGTTCAAGTCTGGCCCCCACTTCACTAAAGGAAACTTCAGTGCTGTGATCTCTTTTATTCTCTCCTCCTCTTTGCTTTTATTTAAATACAAAATTTATTTAAAGGGCAGGGGTTAAGCAAAGAGACTCTCATGCCTGAGGTTCCAATGTCTCAAGTTTAATCCCCTGCACAACCATAAGCCAGAGTTGAGCAGTGCTCTGGTTTAAAAAAATAATTAAATACAAAATTTATCTAGCTGGAAGATTTAAAAATATTTGTTTGTGAGTGTATATGAGAGATAACAAAAGAGGGAGAGAGAACAAAAACATAGCTCTGGCATATATCTAGTGATGGGACTCAAACTTGGGACATTACTAACAAATTATACTCTAAAAAAAGGAGAGATGGGAGTCGGGTGGTAGCGCAAAGCTCAAGGTCGGGCGTAAGGATCCTGGTTTGAGCCCCCGACTCCCCACCTGCAGGGGAGTCGCTTCACAGGCGGTGAAGCAGGTCTACAGGTGTCTATCTTTCTCTCCCCCTCTCTGTCTTCCCCTCCTCTCTCCATTTCTCTCTGTCCTATCCAACAACGATGACATCAATAACAACAACAATAACTACAACAATAAAAAAAAGGGCAACAAAAGGGAATAAATAAATATTTAAAAAAGGAAAAAAGGAGAGAGTTGAAATTTGCAAATAATATATCAAAGCTAATGCATATATTTATAAACCATATATGCTTGTATGCCATCTTCTTTTGATTTATTTATTTTTTACCAGAATAGTGCTCTTAGTTCTGGTTTGTGGCAGTGCTGGAGATTGATTCTGGGACTTCGGAACATCAGGCTTGCAAGAATTTTGTATGACCATTATGCTATTTCTCAGTTCTTATTTTTATTAAAAACATTAAAAAATTTCAATTATATTTATTTATTTATTTATTAGACAGAAACCTGCAGAAATTAAGAAGAGAGGGGCGATGGACAGGGAGAGAAACAGAGAGATACCTGCAGCACTGCTTCACCACTCATAAAACCTTCCCCCAGCAGGTGGGGACCGGGGGCTGAAATATGGGTCCTTGCTCATTGTAACATGTGTACTCAATCAGGTGTGCCACCACCTGGCCCCCTTAAAGATATTTTTAAAATTTGTTTTACTTTAATAAGAGAGAAGTGGGGGAGGGGAGAGAGACTAGAGCACTGTTCAGTTCTGGTTTATGGTGGTGCTGGGGATGGAACCTGGGACCTCAGAGCCACAGTCCTTGTTAGATGGGTGAGAAATGTTTTTCTTTTGTCAAACTAGATAACTAAAGAAATAGAGGAGTTGGCAAATAATTCCTTGAATACTTTTCCTGAAGACCATCATATAATCCCTGAAAAATCTCTGTGCACCCAGAGGGCACATGCACTGCAAATTGAAGACCTGACCATGAGACAGGGAGGGAGAAATTTTAAGCACCCCTGCATATTTCCATTTCTCCTTACCTGGTGGTCACAGAGACAAAGTTTAGTTTATTTTCAAGAAACATTTTACCAATTTAGCAGGATAGACACACACGCACACGCACACGCCCCCTCGCAGGGGGGGGGGCAGGGAGAATTAGAGTATCACTCTGGCATAAGAGATATGGGGATGAAAATCCTATTTGTAAGTCCAGAATTCTACCACTGTGCCATCTCCTGGACTGAAGACCGTTTCATTTAATTTTGTTTTGTTTTCAGTCTTTTATTATTATTATTAAGTAAGAGAGAAGCACTAGAGCACAACGGTACCATTTTATGTAGTTCTATGGATTAAACCCAGGGTCTTATGCATGCAAGGCATTCAATCTACTGGTACCATTTTAATTAATTAACTCAGTAGTTAATTAACATTTTACCAGGACACTATTCAAAACGGATTTATGGTGGTGCTGGGGATTGAACTTCAGACATTCGGTGCCTCAGATATGAAAGTCTATTTGTATAATCATTATATTATCTCCCCCACCTGAAGAGAAAAGAGAAGAGAGCCAGAGCATCACTCTGGCACATGTAATGGTGGAATTCAAACTAGGGACCTCAGGCCGAGAGTTCAATGCTCCATCTACTACCCCACCTCCTGATTGCAACTACTCTCATTTTTTTAAATATAACAACTGGGGGACCAGGTAGTGGTGCGCCTAGTTAAGTGGACACATTACAGTGCACAAAGATCTGAGTTCAAGCCCCTGGTCCCCTCCTGTAGTGAGAAAGCTTCACGAGAGTAGGGGTACATAGCATACTGGTTATGCAAAGAGACTCTCATGTCTGAGGCTCCAAAGTCCCAGGTTCAATCCCCCACACGACCATAAGCCAGAGCTAAGCTCTAGTAAAGGAGGAGAAGAAGAAAAAAAGAAAGCTTCACGAATAGTAAAGCAGGGCTGCAGGTGTCTCTCCCTCTCTATCTCCTTCACCCTCTTGTTTTCTGACTGTCTCTATCCAGTAATAAATAAAAATACTTAAAAAATATAACAACCAAGGAGACCAGGTGGTGGCGCACCTGGTTGAGCGTACATGCTACAGTGCGGAAGGACCCGAGTTCGAGCCCCCAGTCCCCACCTGCAAGGGGAAATCTTTGCAAATGGTGAAGCTGGGCTTCAGGTGTCTCTCTGTCCCTCTCCCTTACTACCATCCCTTTCCCTCTCAATTTCTGGCTGTCTCTATCCAATAAATAAATAAAGACAAAAATTTAAATAAAAAATATGTATATAACAACCAAGGTGCTGAGAGGAACTTGCCTAAGATCACAACATTGCTAATGGCAGAATGAGTATCAACAACCCCGTCCTTCAGACTTCACAAACACACCCTCTTTGCCACTTGCTCTCTCCTCTCCGCCTGCCAACACCCAGCCCCTTGCACAATAGATTTTCATGCCTCAAGCACCAGAGTTCCAGGATCAATCCCCACCCCTCCCCCCAAACACCACCACTATAAACCACAGCTGAGTATACTCTAGTTAAATAAAGAAAGAGAAGCTGGATGCTGGTGCAGCTGGTTAAGTGAATTGTTGTTACTATGCACAAGGATCCAGGTTCAAGCCCCTGGTCCCTGCCCTACAGGGGGAAGCTTCATGAGCAGTGAAGCAGTGCTATAGGTTTCTCTTTGTCCTTTCCTCTCTAGTCTTCTTCCCTTTCAATTTCTCTCTGTTATGTCAAATAAAATAAATTAAAAAGAAGAAGAAAAAGAAAATTTTGTAGAGGAAGTATTGCAAATATATATGTATATACATATATGTGTGTGTGTGTGTAGTGTATGTATTTCTTTGTTTTTGTTACTTTTTACGTAGGGGTAGAGAGAAAGAAAGAGATAGGCTGGGGAGATGGCATAATGGTTATACAAAAAGTCTCATGCCTGAAGCACTTAAAGGTCCCAGGTTCAGTCCCCAGCACTACAATAAGCCAGAGCCAAGTGGTGCTCTGATAAAAAGAAAAGAAAAGAAGGGAAGAAAGAAAGGAGAAAAGAAAAAGAGAGAGATTATAGCATTGGAGGTCTTTCAGTGTGGTAGGGGCTAGATTTGAACTTGGACCAATACACATGGCAAAGCAGCATATTATCCAAGTGAGCTATTTTGCTGGCATGCACGCATTTATGTATATGTATATTATATAATGATTCTGGTGAAAATCAAGAATTAGGGGCTTAGGATAGAGAGGTGACTCATGGGTTGTGCCAGGTTCGTTCATCATCAGAATCTTCCTCTCTGTGCAACACTTACTTACTCTGCATTCTGAATAGTGCAGCCCTCATGATGGTAATGTGAAATCCCCAACGGTGCCACCACGTAGTAAGTACGTGTTATGACGTGCGTGTGTATACTCTCCACTGGACTACTGAATTGTGTTTCTATATATTGGGCTATGGGAAAAGTCATGACATTTGTTTTTTTCTATGCATAAGTGTGTCATGACTTTTCTTTTTTTTTTTTTAATAATTTATTTCTTTATTGGGGAATTAATGTTTTACATTCAGCAGTAAATACAATAGTTTGTACATGCATAACATTCCCCAGATTCCCATTTAACAATACAACCCCCACTATGTCATTCATCATCTTTCATGGACCTGTATTCTCCCCACCCACCCACCCACCCCAGAGTCTTTTACTTTGGTGCAATATGTCATGACTTTTCTGACAGCCCAATATTTCATCCTGGTTGGTATTAAAAAGGGAAGATTAAGAAAATGGTTCTTAAAAAATAGTATGAACTCTGTGTCTTGAAATAAAACTACCTCCTTAGTTTGTCCTTGCACAGTTTAGCATCAGTGCCTTATTGATCAGAATTAGGAAGTTAATAAGGTTTGGGCTAATTAATCAGTTGGGTAGGGACTGGAACTGCACTGCAAGGCTTAATCAAGTCATCAAAGCTCTCAGGCAATGAAGAAGGTAATTAAAGAAAAAGGATGCCTGTTATATAGTAACAGGAGACCAGGGGAGGACAAGAACAAGATAGAGAACCTCCATTTTCTTTCGTACGCTTTCCTGACATAGATCAGCCCCAATGAACAGAGGATGATGCTTGGCTTCCTATCAGAGAATTAAGTTGAATGAATTTATAAATCACCCCATTGGGTAATTTACTTGCCCTAGACCAAATGTCATTGATACTACAGTTATTTATAACAAATTTATTTGTTGCCAGATTCTGCACAAAATAATAATGATAATAATAATTCTCTAGGCTAACCCACAGCTTTCATTAATGGTTGTAGCAATTTTGATTTATAAGCAAGAATAATTTAGTAGTTGATAATTCAACAAATACTGACTACCCCGGCTTCCTTTGCAGCAGATAGATTGTACAGTTATTTATTCAGGTAAAGTATGTTCTGCTACCAATACTGAGATTTATCTTTTTATTTATTTATTTTTAATTTATAAAAAGGAGACATTGACAAAACCATAGGATAAGAGGGGTACAACTCTACACAATTCCTACCACCAGCTCTCCGTATCCCATCCCCTCCCCTGATAGTTTTCCCATTCTCTATCCCTCTGGGAGCATGGACCCAGGGTCATTGTGGGTTGCAGAAGGTGGAAGGTCTGGCTTCTGTAATTGCTTCCCCACTGAACATGGGCATTGACTGGTCTATCCATACTCCCAGCCTGCCTCTCTCTTTCCCTAGTAGGGTGGGTCTCTGGGGAAGCAGAGCTCCAGGACACATTGGTGGGATTGTCTGTCCAGGGAAATCTGGTTGGTGTCATGCTAGCATTTGGAACCTAGTGGCTGAAAAGAAAGTTAGCATACAAAGCCAAACAAATTTTTGGACCTCAAGGTTGGAATAGTGCAGATGAAGAGTTGGGGGGGGGTCCTCCATTTTGTAGATAACTAGCAGGCATATTTTAGTTATATTCTAAAGGGCCTATAGCTATACTCATTTTTTTTTTGTTTGTTTTTTGTTTTTGTTTTCTCTGAGCCTGAAATCTGATATGCAGGTGGATCCAAGTTATTGTCTGGGGAGTTGATGTCATGGCTGGGAAAAGGACCAGAAAGCTGGATCAGGGAAGAGAGTAGTTCCCTAATATGGGAAAGGAATATAAATATTGTTGGCTGTAAACTACATCGATTTGATTTGGTCTGGGGCCCATATTCAGTTTAGGAGCCTATGTGACCTCTGCATCCTTGTAGATCTGAGCTCACATTCTGTGGTCATGAGTAGGAACATTCCAAGCTGCCCCCATATCAAGACCCATCTTCCTCAGGTGTAGCATAGAGTATGTTGTCCATCCTCCCTTCGGAGGATGGGGAACATTCTCTACCATTTTTGATCCAAGTTGAGGGCAAGGTTCTATGGGGGGACACACACAGGGGTCTATTTTGTTGCTCCTGATAGAGATGACCAGTAATAATGGAGAACAGGATTTATTTGAGGTCTAGGCCCATCATGTCTGTTTGGGAATCTCAGGACTCCCCGAATAGGGCCCCAGCTGATGGTGTGGCTTCTCACAGGCCCTCTTAAACAGGTGGTAGCGCAGCGGCTTAAAAAAGCACATGGTGTGAAACGCAAGGACCGGCATAAGGATACTGGTTGGAGCCCACAAGCAGTGAAGCAGGTCTGCAGGTGTCTTTCTCTCCCCCTCTCTGTCTTCCTCTCCTCTCTGGATTTCTCTCTGTCCTATCCAACAACAATGACAGCAATGACAACAACAACAATAATAATAACAATAAACAACAAGGGCAACAAAAGGAAAAATAGCCTCCAGGAGCAGTGTATTAGTAGTGCAGGAAACAAGCCCCAGCAATAACCCTGGAGGCAAAATAAAAAAAATTTATTTTCTGTTCCCTGGGCCTCTCTAAGTGTCTTTATGGGCAACAGCTCTCTCTGCCCCCAGTATTTCACTGCACCATTCTGAATCTCAAGTGGGAAAGAAGTAAGAAAGGTACAAGTAGGAAGCTGAAAGGAGGGAAATATAAAAGGAAAAAAGGGAAAGGATACAAGAAAGACTTTCTTGTATGTGAGCTAGTCTTTTTTTTTTTTTTTTAACTTTTTAAAATTTTTTACCTAAGCACTACTCATCTCTAGGCTGCGGTGGTGCTGGGTATTGAACTTGGATCCTTGGAGCTTCAGATATGAAAATATTTTGCATAATTGCTATGCTATCTTCCTCAACCCCCATACACAATCTCTTATTGTTTATGATTGGTGTATGAGACTGGCTAGATGAATTAAACTCAGAAGCAAAAGCCTGTGACCATTCAGTCTGGGTCTCATCTTACAACGTGATGAATGCATCATGGAAGTGCCAGTATAATTTTGAATTTTTTTTTTTATGACCTGAAGAGAAAAGCCCACTGGGGGGGCTTGGTGGTAGCTCACCCAATTAAGCTCACATAGAACTAAATGTAAGGACCAAGGTTCAAGTCCCCAGCTCCCCACCTGCAGGAAAGATGCTTCCATAAGAGGTGAAGCAGGTCTGCAGGTGTCTGTCTTTCCCTTCCATTCTGTGTCTCCCACTTCTCTTTCAATTTCTCTCTGTCTTAGCCTGTAAAATGGAACAAATGACTGCCAGGAGCAGTGGATTTGTTGTGTTTGCATAGAGACCAAGAGAGTAAGAGCCTGTTGTATGGAAGAGCCCAGAAAACTGATGCACTCACTAAGACATTCAGGAGAGCAGAGGACTTGAAGCCACACCGAGGTGGGAGGGCGTACCGGCCACCCTATGCTTGTCTTCTCCTTTCTCTCCAGAAACTAACTTCTTCATTTTCTTTTTTTTTTTTCAGAACCCCTCCTGTATCCTTGGGCCTGTTAGGTGATTAACATCTGTGTGTAGCCTCTATTTCCTGCCCCATAAAATCTCTGATTCCTTGAATCCCTTTGTTACTAAGCCTTATTACAATGTGAATGAAAAGTATCTCAAAATTAATTAACCTATTCATTGCCAGGTCGTTTTCCTAGGTTAGCTGGGAAAATTCTAAAAAATAAGTAGGAGGAGTGAGGAGTGCTGTCTTTAACAGATACCAAAATCTCCTTTAAATTCCAGTAAGTGAAATTGCTTGGTATTGATGTAGGAATGTATGGATAGGTTAATGGAATAGAACAGAACAGGAACTACAGAAACAGAGGAAATTCATTTGAGAGCTTAATATGGTGAAGGATAAAGGTAGTGTTTCAAATCTCTGAGGGGAAAAAAAAAGTGCATTTTAGTTAATAAATGATGTTGGGGACAATTGAGCACTCTCACTTGAATTTCAGTTGGAGCAATAAAATGTATCAGGGTACTTATTACTAATTTTTAAAAAATATTTTATTTATTTATTCATGAGAAAGATAAGAGAAAGAGAGAGAGAAAGAACCAGACATCACTCTGGTACATGTGCTGCCAGGGATTGAACTCAGGACCTCATGCTTGAGTCTAGTGCCTTAGCCATTGGGTCACCTTCCGGACCACTACTAATTTCTTTTATAATTGAAAAAGATAGGAAATGAACTATCAATAACATCTGTTATAGGGTTAGATCATAGCTATAAAAATATGAAGCAATATGAAAAAGCTGTTTAATATTCAACATTTCCAAGTATATTGCTATATATGCAAACGTAAGTGGAGAGCAATATCTGGCAGGCTATATAAATATAGATGCATCCAGGAGTCGGGTGGTAGTGCAGCGGGTTAAGCGCATGTGGCGCAAAGATCAAGGACTGGCATAAGGATCCCGGTTCGAACCCCTGGCTTCCCACCTGCAGGGGAGTCGCTTCACAAGCAGTGAAGCAGGTCTACAGGTGTCTCTCTCTCCCCTTCTCTGTCTTCCCCTCCTCTCTCCATTTTTCTCTGTCCAATCCAACAACGACGACAACAATAACAACAACAACAATAACTACAACATCAGTAAAAAGGCAAGGGCAACAAAAGGGAAAATAAATAAATAAAATTAAAAATAACTTTAAAAAATATATATGCATTCACACCCATGCCTGTGCGTGCAAGGAAATATTCTAGAATGTTTTCAGCTAAACAAATGAATTAATTCGGGCTGGGGAGACAGCATAGTGGTTAAGCACAAAGACTTCTCATGCCTGAGTCTGGCGAAGTCCCAGGTTCAGTTCCCCAGCGCCACCACAAGCCAGAGCTGAGCAGTGCTCTGGCGTTTCTGCCTTTCTGTATCTTTCTCTCTGTATCTTTCATTCATTAAATAGATAGATAGGTAGATGATAGATAGATAAAGTAAACTATTTAAAAAATAACCAGTCAATAAATAAAAAATAAATTAGTTCTAGTGTAAAATTCACAGTATAATGAATGATACTTTATGTGACTCAGTGCACCTTGTTTGCACACAATCTGTTACGGACCTTTATCTGAGGAACTTTTTTCCTCTGACTCCTTCAAGATTTCTTCCTGACATGACTGTGAACTTTCCCTCCAGCCCCCCCCCCCCCCCCTGCTCAATCACTTTTTCCTAATCTTTCCTCCTCTCTTTAACTTGTTACTTGCTCTGATTTTGCCTTTTATTTTTCCCCAGAGCACTGCTCAGCTCTGGCTTCTGGTAGTGCAGGGGGATTGAATTTGGGAATTTGGAGCCTCAAGAGTGAGAGTCTGTTTGCATAACCATTATGCTATCTACCCCTGCCCCTGACTTTGCCTTCTTGGATCCTCTCACCATTCTCTAGTCAAATCTTTTTACTCTTTTGTCCTTTTATCACCCTTACCAGACAAAACCCAAACATTGGGAATGGCTTAGTTGTGGAGTGCTTTGCCTTACCAGCTGCTTGCAATAATTGACACCACCACATAAAAGATAAGAAAACAAGAGCTTGCTCAACAATTTGTTCGGCTTCGTATGTTAACTCTCTTTTCAATCACCAGGTTCCAGTTGCCACCAGGATGCTGGCCAGATTGAAGACCCCTGGATTGAAGACCCCACCAATGTGTCCTGGAGCTCAGCTTCCCCAGAGACACACCTTACTAGGGAAAGAGAGAGGCAGACTGGGAGTATGGACTGACCAGTCAACGCCCATGTTCAGCGGGGAAGCAATTACAGAAGCCAGACCTTCTACCTTCTGCAACCCTCAATGACCCTGGGTCCATGCTCCCAGAGGGATAGAGAATGGGAAAGCTATCAGGGGAGGGGGTGGGATATGGAGATTGGGTGGTGGGAATTGTGTGGAGTTGTATCCCTCCTACCTTATGGCTTTGTTAATTAATCCTTTCTTAAATAAAAAAAATTAAAAAAAAAAAAAAAAGGAAACAAGAGCATGTGCAAGGACATAAGTTCAAGCCCCTGGTCCCCATGTGCAGGAAGGAAGCTTCATGAGTGGTAAAGCAGTGCTGCAGATGTCTCTCTTTCTGTTTCCTTCTTTAGCTCCTCCTCCCCTCTTAACTTCTTTCTGTCCTATAAATAAAAGAAAGGTAGGGGGGGGAGAAGAGAGAAAAAGAACAACAGTATTGATGGAGTAATCTTTTTATTTATTTATTTAAAAAAGGAGACATTAACAAAACCGTAGGATAGGAGGGGTGCAACTTCACACAATTCCTACCACCAGATCTCTATATCCCATCCCCTTCCCCGATAGCTTTTCCATTCTCTATCCCTCTGGGAGTAGGCACTGAACCACAATAGCCCTGGTGGTGGTGGTGGGGGGGAACAGAGTGAGAAAGGCCAAAATAAAGACAGTCAAGAGTAGGACTGGGTTCTGAGTTCCTTCCCTGGAATTGCATGTGCCAGTGCTATTCTGCTTCTCTCTCCTTTCTTCTCCCCTCCCCCCCAGGGGATTGAACCTGGGACTTTGGAGCCTTAAACATTAGAGTCTCTGCATAACCATTATGCTATCTACCCCCACCTCTCTTTCTCCTCAGTCTATCACAAATAAATATTTCAAAAATATTGTATTTATTAATATATAAATAATAGATACAATAAAAAAAAGAAAGAAAAAACAAACAAAACTTTGAGTCCTTAACAGAAACAGTGGAATGGAGCAGAAGGAACAGAAGCTATATAGCAGAGGGGAAAGTCAGACACCTCACCCCGCTGAACAACTTTCCCAAGTGTGAGGACCTGGCTCCTAGACCGCCACAGGGGAGCATGAGTGCCCCACAAAGGGGGGTCTTCATTAGCAGTATTGTATTTCTCCTTCTTTTAAAAAAAATATCTATATTTATTTTTCCCTTTTTGTTGCCCTTGTTGTTTTCTATTGTTATTATTGTTGTTGATGTCGTCATTGTTAGACAGGACAGAGAGAAATGGAGAGAGGAGGGGAAGACAGAGGGGGAGAGAAAGAGAGATATGGGTGTCTGGCTGTGGCGCAGCGGGTTAAGCGCAGGTGGCGCAAAGCGCAAGGACCAGCATAAGGATCCCGGTTTAAGCCCCCGACTCCCCACCTGCAGAGGAGTCGCTTCACAGGCCGTGAAGCAGGTCTGCAGGTGTCTATCTTTCTTTCCCCCTCTCTGTCTTCTCCTCCTCTCTCATTTCTCTCTGCCCTATGCAACAACAATAACCACAACAATGTTAGACAATAAGGACAACAAAAGGGCAAATAAATAAATACAATTTTTTAAAAAAAGATAGATAGATAGATAGACACCTGCAGACCTGCTGCACCACCTGTGAAGCGACTCCCCTGCAGGTGGGGAGCTGGGGGCTCCAACTGGGATTCTTATGCTGGTGCTGGTCCTTGCGGTTTGCACCACATGCACTTACCCTGCCGCGCTATGGACTCTCCTGTATTTCTCCTTCTATGCTCCTCCTTTTTCTTCTTCTCTTTCCCCTACCTCTTCCTCCTCCTTCTCTTTCTCATACTTTTCTTTCTCTTTCTCCTCCTCCTTCCTATCCCCCTTCCTCTTTCTCCTCTTCTTCGTCACAATGCAGTGTTTATTTGTTGGAAAGAGACAGAGGGAAATTGAGAAAGGGGATATGGGGGTGGGGGTGTGCCCACAGCATTGCTTCACTGCTTATGATGCTTTCCCTCCCTCGGAGGGTGGAGTCCGGGGCTTGAACCTGGGTCCTTGCACTTGGTAAATTGTGTGCTGCTGCCCAACCTCCTTGCTCTTCTGCTTTGTCTTTCTCACTTTTTATCTAGAAAAAGGGGGTGGGGCAATCTGCTGGGAGCAATAGTATTATTAACCTCCAGAGGAGCCCCAGTGATAAAGGGGAAAAAAACAAAGCAGTGAGAGGTGTGGAAATAGAGTGTACAAAACAGTGAAAATATTTGTGAAAAGAAGCTGATGGTCATTGCAGACTGGAGAGCTTTGATTCTTTTATTGTGATGTATTTAGGCATAATTTAGAGTTGTTGGTAATGAGGTTATTGATAATAATGGAAATAATGTCATATTCCTTATTGTAGTTGTTTGATAAGGAGCCTAGAAAATGTAAGTGAAGAGAAAGTAGGAGGATCACTGATTCTGAGGAGGGGGGAACCTGTGGAGAAGTCTTAGCCAAAGCCTGGGATGAGTTTTAGAAAGAATAAAGGCACATTTCCCCCTTGTTCCTTCCTTCCTTCCTTCCTTCCTTCCTTCCTTCTTTCCTTCCCTCCTTTTTTCCTTCCTTCCTTCCATTCTTTCTTTCTTTCCCTTTTAAAATGAAATAGTTCTTTAAATTTTTTTTTCATTTTTTCATTTTTTTCATTAATTATTTATTTATAAAAAGGAAACACTGACAAAACCATAGGTATACCTCCACACAATTCCCAACACCAGAACTCTGTATCCCATCCCCTCCCTGATAGCTTTCCTATTCTTTAACCCTCTGGGAGCATGGACCCAGGGTCATTGTGGGATGCACAAGGTGGAGGGTCTGGCTTCTGTAATTGCTTCCCTGCTGAACATGGGCGTTGACTGGTTGGTTCATACTCCCAGTCTGCCTCTCTCTTTCCCTAGTGGGGTGGGTCTCTGGGGAAGTGGAGCTCCAGGACACATTGGTGGGGTTGTCTGTCCAGGGAAGTCTGGTTGGCATCATGGTAACATCTGGAACTTGGTGGCTGAAAAGAGAGTTAACATATAAAGCCAAACAAGTTGTTGACTAATCATGAACCTAAAGGCTGGAGTAGTGCAGATGAAGAGTTGGGGGAGGGGTTCCTTTCTGTAGATAGTAGTAGGCATATTTTAGTTAAATTCCAAAGGGCCTGTGGCTGTACTAGTTTTTTTTTTTTTTTAACTTTGTCTCTATCCAATAAATAAAGATAATAACTTTATTATCTTTATTTATTGGATAGAGACAGCCAGAAATTGAGAGGGAAGGGGGTGATAGAGAGGAAGATAGAGAGATAACTGTAGCACTGCTTCATCACTTGCTAAGCTTTCCCCCTGCAGGTGGGGACCAGGGGCTTGAATCCTGGGATCTTGTGCACTGTAATAGTTGCACTCAACCAGATGAGCCACCACCTGGTGCTCCGCCTTGTTTCTTAAGAGCAGGAGAATGGGAACCAGGGAGACAGCCTAATGATTATGCAAAAGACTTTCATACTGGAGGCTCAGAGGTTTCAGGTACAAACTTCAACATCACCATAAGTCATAATTGATCACTGTGCTGGTCTCTCTCATTAAATAGTTTTTTAAAGTTTTATTTATGGGGGGTGAAAGAATGAACCAGATCATTACTCTGGAACAATGGAATGTTGGGAATTGAACTCCAAATTTCATGCTTGAGAGTATAGTGCTTTAATCACTGCACCACTTCCTGAGTCCCAGTAGGAAAAAAAAAAAAATAGACTTGGCCCCCATTCCTGAAGAAGCTGATGGTAAGGATGTAGACATGCAAAGCTGCAATTACAGTGCATGCTTTAGTTGTCATGGTTGAGGCACATAGGGAAACAATAACTAACGTTCACATAGCATTTGCCCTATGATGGGTGTTTTTTTCAATGGTGGGGACTGGGATCCAACCAACCTGGGTCATGTGCAGGGCAAGGCAGCTTGCAAAAAGAGTGGCTCACATATGGGAGGGTTCCAAAATTCTGAGCATCTCACATGATCTAGTTACTTTCTTTCTTTACTACTTTTTAAATTTCTTCTTCTTCTTCTTCCTCTTCTTCTTCTTCTTCTTCTTCTTCTTCTTCTTCTTCTTCTTCTTCTTCTTCTTCTTCTTCTTCTCCTTCTCCTTCTTCTCCTTCTCCTTCTCCTTCTTCTTCTCCGCCTCCTCCTCCTCTTCCTCCTCCTCCTCCTTCTCTTTCTTCTCCTTTTTCTCCTTCTTCTTCCTCCTCCTTCTTCTCCTTCTCCTCCTTCACTTCCTCCTCCTCCTTTTTTTCCAGAGCACTGCTCAGCTCTGGCTTATGGTGGTTTAGGGTATTGAACCTAGGACTTTGGAGCCTCAGGCGTGAGAGTCTCTTTGCATAACCATTATGCTACCTACCCCTTCCCTAAAATTTATCTTTTTTTTTAAACTTTATTTTTATTTATTTGTTGGAGAGAGCCAGAAATGGATAGAGAAATGGCGTGATAGAGAGACAGAGTAACACCTGTAGCCCTGCTTCACCACTTGCAAAGCTTTCCCCCAGCAGGTGGGGACAGGGGGCTCGAACCTGGGTCCTTGTGCACTGTAACATGTGCACTCAACTAGGTGCGTCACCACCCAGCCCCTAAATTTATCTTAATTTATTTACTGGGTAGAGACAGCCAGAAATTGAGAGGGAAGGGAGGTGGGGGCGGGGTTCAAACCAGTGTCTTTGAGCATTGTGCTGTCACCACTCAACCCTGCAGGCACTTTCTTTAAAATAGCTTGGTTAGTACAGGGATGAAGACAAAGTGAATTGACAAAGCTGACAAGAAAGAGCATAGTAAAGCAAAGGCATATAGACTTCCGTAATGCCCCTCCTGTGAAGTCAGTGTTTGCAAAGGACCTATGAGGAGGAGGTTCATCCTGAACTTGAAGAGGAAATTGATCCATCCTTCCTTCCTTCCTTCCTTCCCGCCTACCTACATACCTCCCTTCCTCCCTTCCTCCCTCCTTCCTTCCTTTCTTTCTTTCTTTCTTTCTTTCTCTCTTTCTTTCTTTCTTTCTTCCTTATTTCCCTAAAAGTACAAATCACTGGAATAATTAGCAGACCGAAAAAACAAAAAACTTTTATGTGAAATGAGATTTCCTAATAGAAGAGCCTGGACCCTTTAAAAGCATTGTTATAAGGTACATCTATTTAGAAAGAGTCCTCTACCTAAAACGATTAGACGTGTTGATGAGGGACAGTTCTGTGACCTGGAAAATTCATTTGTGTTTTACTTCCTTACAACTAGAGCACAAAGACTCATTGTCTATACCTTCCTCTTTAAGTTCAATTATTAGAACATTGATCACATGTCCAAAGTGACTGATTAATTACCCCAGAAATCCAAATGTGTAAGAGGAGTCTCGTATATGCAGGCCGACTGGTGCTTGCATGTTTTGCTTGAGACGAACCAACTGGGCTCCAAGACAAACACTCTGTGACTGTTTCCTAATAGGTAGTGAAGCTCATTTAGAATATACCATATATATATATATATATTTTTTCTTTTCTTTCTACTTTTTTTTTTTTTTTGTATATCAAAGCATTGTTCAGCTCTGGCTTCCAGTAGTACTAAAGAGAGATTGAATATATATACATATATATGTATGTATTTCATTTTATTTATTTATTTTTCCATCAGAGTACAGTTCAGCTCTAGCTTTCAGTGGTGCTAGGGACTGAACCTGGCACCTTTGATGCCTCAGGAATGAAAGGCTTTTTTGTCAGAACCATTATGCCAGCTCCTCAGCCCCCATTTGGGTGGTATTATCCCTGACAGCCCCAAATGATAATGTTTATTTTAGTTACTTATATATACTTGCATTCTAATGGAAATTTTAAAAAGTCTTTATGTTATTTCTAGAAAAGATTTAGTTAAGTTATATTATTAAGAAAGACCATTTTTATTCTCTTATGTAAAGTAGATTCTATATGATAATAATAACAGGCAGTATTTTTAGCTAGTGAACCATTTCATTCTCCTGGTTCCTATGATATGATCTCTCTACTTACTATTTGCTTTGTGCTACCCTCTCTTTTAAGTGCAAGATACAAACTCAGTTATATACAGTGGTAGTTGCATATATCATAAGACAGCTTTCAAGTTTTGAAGACAATTAACTCTTCAATATTAGCTAATCCGATATTGTGCATGGCTTAAATAGGCTCTTAGCATTTTCATTACTCAAGAGTGTAATGGTGCTGGAAAAATCTAATAATAAAGATAAGCAATGGTAATTGGTTGCTATGGATTAATCAAAGAGTATATAAAGCAGAGCATATAAATTTTGGATTTAATCATCACTGTTTGGAAGTGTTCTATGTCCTTTCAGGGAAGATGAATGAACACTGAGAAAAAATTGAACCTTTTTTTTTTTCATTAATGACACTGCTTTTTCATTAAAGATGAGTTTATCATTGTCAACTAGATCTTTAAGCAAGGAAGACTATAGAATAATCTAGCTAGAGAAAAGTACAAGAAAGCTTATCATAGTCAAATGGAAAATACTGATTCTTTCACATTGTTCTCCTGTATAATAATGTTTAAAATTTTGGTCCCTGGCAACTCTGAATATTCTAAAAGCTACTGTTTTTGTATACTTTATTTTATTTTGTATATTTTAAATAGGTAAATTACATGATACATGAGTTATATCACAATGAAATGTTTGCACATCTTAAGACCCTGTTGGGGTGGAATTTATAATAAAAAAAGCATTGACATAACAAAGTATACATAAGTACACTAATTCTTATTTAGTGTAAATTGTAACTACTTTAATTAATTAATTAATTTTTATCAGCTGCTCATCTCAGCTTTCAAAAATAAAATAAAATAACTAAAGGTCGTGAGTCGGGCGATAGCACGGCGGGTTAATCGCACGTGGTACAAAGCGCAAGGATAGGGTTAAGGATCCTAGTTCCAGCCCCGGGCTCTCCACTGCAGGGCAGTCACTTCACAGGCGGTGAAGCAGGTCTGTGGGTGTTTGTCTTTCTCTCCCCCTCTCTGTCTTCCCCTCCTTTCTCCATTTTTCTCTGTCCTATCTGACAACGATGACATCAACAACAACAATAATAACTACAACTATAAAACAAAAAAACTAAAGGTTGCCAGGAGTAGTGGAGTTGTGAGAGCACCAAGCCTATGTGATAACCCTGGATATTGTTTGTACTATCTTTTAAAATGTTTTATTCACTTTATTGGAGAGAGAGAGAGAGAGAGAGAGAGAGAGAGGCACCAGAGCACTGCTCAGCTCTGGTTTATGGTGAGGCTGGGGACTGAACATGGGATGTCAGAGCCTCAGGCAGGAGAATCTTTCTGCATAACCATTATGTTGTATCCCCAGGCTGATACTGGTTATTCTAGAACTCCTCTTCTTGTGTAAATAAACTCATGATTAACTTGGAGCTGAATACATGCTAATTACTAGATAGATATTAGATGAGTATAGAATAACTCTGGTAAGATAAAGTCTTTACCAGGCATGAGAGTCCAGGTTGGATGGATCCTTGGCACCATGCAGAAGCACTATCCTTGGATAGTGAAACGGTGCTATGGTGCTTGCCTCCCACCCCCAAAATAGAAAAGAATGAAAGTTGGCCATGCAAAATGCAATGACACTAGGTGAAGCTCTGGTGCTGTGGTGTTTCTCCCTCTCTCTGTGTCTCTTGGATTGAAACAGTGGCGTAGAGTGGTGAGATTTCACATATGTGAGGCCTGGGTTTCACAGAAAATTTATTTAAATGAACTTTGGGTTGTTATGACTTGCTCCAGTTTTAGTTAACTGATAGGATTTGACTTTTCTTTTTCTTTTTTTTTTTTTTAATGTTTTATTTATTTTTGAGAGAGATGGAGACACACACACACACACACACACAAACAAAGAGAGAGAGAGAGAAAAACACCAGAGCACTGCTCAGCTCTAATTTATGGTGGTGTGGGATTGAACCTGGGACTTTGGAGCCTCAGGCATGAGAGCCTCTTTGCATGACCATTGTGTTATCTCCCCCACCCAGGATTTGATTTTTCTAACAAGTTACTATGACGAACTACCCAGAAAGTACAAGTAAATGCATAAACACGACCTTTAGTGTGTTCTTCTTCTTCTAGCGTTTGCCCTTCTTCCGTAGCCAGTCAACAGCGTCAGGTTGAAAGCTGTCAGGAGCTGCTTATTGCTGGCTTTGAAAGTGACTGGGATCCATGTGTCCTGCTAAGTGCCATCAAATGTTAGCCTTTGGGAAGGTAGGCAGAGGAACAGCACCCAGGAACTGAGGTTGTCCCCAGGGCCCACTGCCCCTAAGAGGAAAGGAGGGTTGGGACATAGTGGACATGGGCTTAGTTTTGAACATTAAAATTAATAATAATAATGGGCAAGGTGGTGGTGTACCTGGTTAGTAAGTGCACACACTACAGTGCACAAGGACCCAGGTTCAAACCCCTATTCCCCACCTGCAGGGGGAAAGCTTCATGAGTTTTGAAGCAGGGCTGCAGGTGTATCCCTGTCTCTCTCTTTCTCTCTCTCTGTCTCCCCTTTCCATCTTTTTTTTTTTTTAATATTTATTCCCTTTTGTTGCCCTTGTTGTTTTATTGTTGTTGCTATTGATGTCGTCATTGTTGGATAGGACAGAGAGAAATGGAGAGAGGAGGGGTAGACAGAGAGGGGGAGAGAAAGATAGACACCTGCAGACCTGCTTCACCGCCTGTGAAGCAACTCCCCTGGAGGTGGGGAGATGGGGGCTCGAACCAGGATCCTCATGCCAGTCCTTGCGCTTTGCACTACCTATTCTTAACCCACTGCGCTACCGCCCGACTCCCCCCCCCCTTTTAAAAAGATTTTATTTGTTTATTTATTTATTAATGAGAAAGATAGGAGGAGAGAAAGAACCAGACATCATTCTGGCCCTTGTGCTGCTGGCGATCGAACTCAGGGCCTCATGATTGAGAGTCCAAAGCCTTATCACTGCGCCACCTCCCAGACCACTCCCCTTTCCCTCTTAACTTCTCTGTCTCTTCTTCTTCTTCTAGCATTTGCCCGTCGTCTCTATCCAATAATAAATAAATAAATAAGTAAATAAAACTATTTAAAAAGAAACTTGATAGTAATAATAATTATAGCATTCCAAAGCAAAGCTAGTCTTTTGTTCTGTGTGTTTTGATCCTTCACTTTATTGAAAGAATAGTATATTTAACATCCCCTTAGGAAACATCCAGACTCAGTGGTTGTGGATGGGTGAATGGTGAGCCCCTCCCCTCTGCAAAGATAAGTCCTCATCCTAACGTCTAGAACCTGTGAAGGTGACCTTTAAAAAAAAGTTCACAGGGAGTCGGGCTGTAGCTCAGCAGGTTAAGCGCAGGTGGCACAAAGCACAAGGACCGGCATAAGGATCCCAGTTTGAGCCCCTGGCTCCCCACCTGCAGGGGAGTCGCTTCACAAGCGGTGAAGCAGGTTTGCAGGTGTCTCTCTTTCTCTCCTCCTCTCTCCCCCTCCTCTATCCATTTCTCTCTGTCCTATCCAACAACAACGACATCAATAACTACAACAATAAAAACAACAAGGGCAACAAAAGGGAATAAATCAATAAATATTTCAAAAAAAAAAGTTGCAGATGTATTTAGATAAGGATCTAGAGGTGAGAACATCAGGGGTGATCCAACCATAAACCAAGGAGATAAAGAAGTTATTGTGGGTCTTCCACCAAGAGTTTCTGATTTTGGCTCCACCTAGATTTCTAGTTTCTAGCCCCCAGAACTGTGAGAGAAACATTTCTGTGACTTTAGGTCTCTCAGTCTGTATGTCCTTTGTTAGGGCAGCTGTGGGAAACTAAAAAAGGAGGCTTCCTGTGGGTAGTGCAGCTCAACTTCAGTGTTCCTAAGTTCTTGTTAAGATTTGTTAACCTTGTTATTTGCAAGAATAATGTTTCCATTGCATCATCCAAAACCATCCTGTGGCTCTTTGATCTTTCCAGTAACATTATCTCACACGCTTAAGTGTCTCCTCCCCTTTTCGTATTTCTCCTTGAACTGTTGATCTGAACACTGCACACAGGTAATGCCCAGGGTGGCTGATTAGTAAGACAACTACCTGATTTACTGTCTCAACACCTGAAAATATAAATCTAATGAAGGATGATTTTCACTCAGATTAACCTCAGGAAGGTAATTACCACCATGATATTGGGGTGCAGAGCTGTACATTTCCTTAAGGTAATACTTCCCGGTATTTATAGCCAGGTTTTGAACTCCTTGTTAAGAGAGGAAAGTCTCTTTCTCCTGAACTTTCAAGATATATTTTTCTTATATTCCATTTTTGGTGAAAAAGGTCAGTTACTAATCAAGTTTTATTTAATTTTAATTTTATTATTATTTTTAACCAGAACACTACTTACCTCTGGTGGTACGGGAAATTGAAGCTGGGTTTTGTGGAGCCTCAGGCATGAGAGTCATTTTATTTATTTATTATTATTTATTTTTAATTTATTATCTTTATTTATTGGTTAGAGACAGCCAGAAATTAAGAGGAAGGAAGAGATAGGGAGAGAGACAGAATGATACCTGCAGCCCTGCTTCACCATTTGCTAAAATTCCCCCCTGCAGGTGGGGACCTGGGGCTTGAATCTGGGCTTTGTGGTTGCTTAACCAGGTGCACCACTACCTGGCCCCAGTTTTATCTTCTTTCTTTCTTTCTTTCTTTCTTTCTTTCTTTCTTTCTTTCTTTCTTTCTTTCTTTCTTTCTTTCTTTACCTCCTGGGTTATTGCTGGGGCTGGGTGCCTGCACTATCTCTTACAGTACACAAGGACCAGGGTTTGAGCTCCAGGTTCGCACCTGCAGGGGGAAAGCTTTGTGAGTGGTGAAGCAGTATTGAAGGTATCTCTCTGTCTATCTCCCTCTATCTTCCACTCCTCTTTCCATTTCTGCCTTTTTTTTTTAAATAAAAAAAGATTTTATTTATTTATTAATGAGAAAGAGAGAAAAAGAGCCAGATATCACTCTGATACATGTGCTACTGGGGATTGAACTTGGGACCTCATGCTTGAGAGTCCAGTGCTTTACCCACTGCACCACCTCCCGGACCAATGTTTTTGTCCAAGAAATAAAGATGATTTAAAAAGGATTTTTTTGGAATAGTTCCAAGGAAAAATCTAGTGATTGGACTTGATTGGTTTATTAAGACAGTTTACTCTCAAGAAAGCTATTAGATTCAACTTTATCTTTCATTTGTAGTCTTTATTTACTCAGAGGAAATGGAGAGCAATTTGAATCTGTTTGTTGTGCTTTTAGACGAAATTTATAAGTCCTCTCATGCAATCCTCATTCTTTCACTTTATAAATTGATGTGGACCATTGAGAAATTTTATGTCATTCCAATAAAGGATTTGAAATTTAGAGTTAGAGTCATCTCACAGGAGTGAATAGTAAAACATTTTCATTTCATGATAATACAAGAAAATAACTTTTTATATAATAAAAATGTGTTGTATTAGAAATATCCTAAACAGCACATCTAGAAGCATAACTCAGATTTTAAAATACTTTGGCTTTGTGGTCTGGGAGGTGGGATAGATAAAACATTGGACTCTCAAGCATGAGGTCCAGAGTTCAATCCCTGGCAGCACATGGACCAGAGTGATGTCTGGTTCTTTCTCCTTCTGTCTTTCTCATTAATAAATAAATGAAACATTAAAATTAAATACTTTGGTTTTCATATTATAATAAACCTAAGATTTACTTTATATTACAGACCCTAACCTCTAAATTGTTAAATAGTAGTATTGCCTATTATATTTATATTTGTTTTATTTTTATTTTTGGGTGCCAGGGATTGAAACTAGGACCCCATACTTGCGAAGTATTCACTTTACCACTGAGCTACAATCCTGATTCCTTCTTAAAAAAATAAATAAAAAGTTTTCTATTTAATTCCTATTGAAAAAAAAAACTGGATGAGGGTAGGTAGCATAATGGTTATGCAAAGAGACTCTCATGCCTGAGGCTCTAGAGTCCCAGGTTCAATCCCCCGCACCACCATAAGCCAAATTTTTATTTTTCAAATAAAAATTGAAAAAAAATTGCCACCAGGAGTACTGGATTCAAAGTGCAGACACTGAACTCCAATGATAACCTTAGAGGGGAAAAAAATAAAATAAAATAAGATGTCAGGCTAGCGTCACAAAAGAGAGAGATGACCCAGGACCCAAGCTTGTGGCGGTAGGACAATTCAAATCTTTATTCATTAGAGTGCCCTAGAGTTGGGCAGTAGCACACCTGGTCAAGCTACCGGTGTCAGCCTCTTGGTCTGTACACCCACCCTCCTCCAGGTTGGGCTCCAGGTGGAACACAGAAGAGACAAGACAGAAACAGAAGTGGCTTGACAATACCATACATGGTTAGGAAAGGAGTGGAGAAAGGCAAAGGGGGCCTGGAATGGTATGGACCTCCCCAACAACTGTTGCTAAGGGTTCAACTGGTAGGATTAGCAATACCCTGCAGGGAATTAGGAAGGAGTCATTTGTAAGTCATTAGTCATTTGTAAGACAAAGCAGAAGATTGAAATGTAGATAATAAAAGGACAGGCCATAGTATCAGGGAATGCAGGATGGAGCAGGCTTAATGTTTTAAGGAATGCCAGGCTTCCGGAGGCGGGAAGATGCAGGATGTCTTTGTGAGGCAGGGAAGACTTAAATGGCTGCCAATCTTTTAAGGTTCATGTGTCCCCTCTTTTGCTCAACACCTCCATAGAGAGAGACTTAGCAGGATGGACTCATCTCTCAGGTCAAGCCCTGCCAGGCTCTACCACATCCCCACAACCTCCCTACAAAAAGATAGGTAGATACTACCATTCTTATTGCCTCTCTCCTTCCCCCCCCCCCTTTTAAAAATGACTCTAGGGATTTTTAAAAAATCTTTATTTATTTATTGGATAGAGACAGCCAGACATTGATAGGGAATGGGTGATAGGGTGAGAGACAGTGCTCTGATAAAACAAAAACAAAAACAAAAAAAACTGTGGGGACCAGGCAGTGGTGCATACTAGAGTGCACAAGGACCCAGGTTCAAGCCTCTGGTCCTCACCTGTAGGGGGAAAGCTTTGTGAGTGGTGAAGCAGGGCTGCAGGTGTGTCTCTGTCTCTCTCCCTCTCATTCCCCCCTTCCCTTCTCAATTTCTCTCTGTTTCTATCCAATAATAAATAAATTAAATATTTAAAAAAATTTGTTTATTTACATCTTACATTTATATGAGGACACCTTAGAGCACTGCTTAGATCTGGCATATGTAGTCAGAGGTTGCATCTAGGATCTATTACATTTATTTCTTGTTCTCTAGATAATTTTATTAGGGGGTTAATGGTTTATACTGCAGCTGTTGGCTCATGGGTACAGTTCCTCATCTTTGCATGATAGGTGTCTGCAGAACACTCTCATCCCCCAGCTTAAGTCCTTTTCCACCACCATGCACTGGATCCCAAACCCTCTCCACCTCCTTCTCCTGCAAAGTCCTTTGCCTTGGTGCAATGCACCGCCCAGAATCTATTTAATTCTTCTTATTTCACTTTATTGGATAGAGACAGAGAAAGTGAGAGGAAAGGAGAAGATAGAGAGGAAGAGAAAACGAAAGACACCAGCAACCTTACTTCAGTGTTCATGAATAAAAATTGAAAAAAAAAATGCCACCAGTAGTACTGGATTCATAGTGCAGGCACTGAACCACAATGATAACCTTAGAGGGGGAAAAAATTAAAAAAAGATAGGTAGATACTACCATTCTCATTCCTTCTCTCCCTCCCCCCCTTAAACATGACTCTAGGGATTTTTATTTTTAATCTTTATTTATTTACTGGATAGAGACAACCAGAGATTGATAGGGAAGGGGTGAAAGGGTGAGAAACAGAGAGACACCTGCAGGACTGCTTCAGCACTTGTGAGGCTTTCCCCTATAGGTGGGGACCAGGATCTCGAACCTGGATTCTTGTGCACGGTAACATGTGCCCTCAATCAGGTGTTCACCACTTGGCCCTGCACCATACACTGTCTACAGTGGTCAAAAATAAAGGCTTACCAACGTCAAATATTGGAAATGCGGAGGTGGTTTGGCTGGTGGTGTACAAGACTTGCATGCATGGGACTCTGGGTTCAGTCCTTGGCACTATGTAGACAGTGGATGTTCTCTCTCTCATAAAAATTACAATAAAATTTAGTGGCTGGGTGATGGTGCACCCTGTGTAATGCATATGTTACAGTGTGCAAGGAACCAAGTGCAAGCCCCTGGTCCCCACCTGCAGGGGGACAGCTTCATGAGTAGTGAAGCAATGCTACAAGTGTCTCTCTCTCTCTCTCTCTCTCTCTCTCTCCCTCTCTGTCTCCCCTTCCCCTCTCAATTTGACTCTGTCACTACCCAAAAAATATAGATTTAATATCTTTATTTATTTACTGGATGGAAAGTGAAAGAGAAAAAAGTCAAGAGGAAGGAGGGAATGGAGTCTATAACCTGGGTCCTTGCCCATGGTAGGTAGTATGTGAACTTAATCTGGTGAACTATTGCTCAGCTCCCTGTTAAAAATAATTTTATTACAGAAATGGTTTACAGCACAGTTGTCATATACGTACACCCTTTTTTTCCTTTTAAAAATATTTTTTATTTTTTCCATTTTATTCAATAGGACAGAGAGAATTTGAGAAGGGGGAACATAGAGAGGGTGAAAGAGACACCTGCAGACCTGCAGCAGGTGAGGTACAGTCTTAGGAACTCCTTGGCCATTTCATTCTTCAGTTTTATGTGGCAACATGTTGGAACTGAATATATATGGGGGGAAAAGCATCTAAATACTGATTATACTGGAGGCGGGGGAGATAGCATAATAGTGTGAGACTCCCAGTTCCTAGGTTCAATCCTCTCCACCACTAGAAGCCAGAATTGAGCAGTAAGTACTCTGGCAACAAATAAACAAACAACAACAACAAAAAAGAGAATGATTATATTGTGATCAAGACTTGTTTGCATTTTTTTTTTTCTATCTCACTTCCTCCCTTTCTTTCTCTCTTTTTTGTGGGGACTTCGCACTTCAGGTCAACTTTTTCAGATACAGAGATAAAGACAGAAAACATCACTAAAAGCAGAGAAGATAACACAAAAGAGCTTCATGCCTGAAGCCACAAAGTCCCAGAATCTTTTCTCGGCACTATCATAAGCTAGAGCTGAGCAGTGAACACTCCGGCAAAATACAATTAATTTTTTAAAATTATACTTTATTTAATTTTTAAAATTTATTCCCTTTTGTTGCTCTTGTTGTTTTATTGTTGTAGTTATCATTATTATTGGTTTCATCATTGTTAGATAGGACAGAGAGAAATGGAGAGAGGAGGGGAAGACAGAGAGTAGGAGAGAAAGACAGACACCTGCAGACCTGCTTCACCGCTTGTGAAGCGACTCCCCTGCAGGTGAGGAGCTGGGATCCTTACACTGGTCCTTGTGCTTTGCACCACGTGTGCTACCGCCCAACTCCCAATACTAATAATTTATAACATGACAGACATGACATGACACGACATAACATAACGACAACCATGGGCCTGAAAATTCTCCAATGCAGTTGAGGCCAGGTTAAGATAGGTAACTAGTCCCCCTTGTTCTACCACACTAACGGAAACCTCACTTAACAAACCACTTCTTCTAGCGTTTGCCAACAAACCACTTTTCAATTATGAGTGGATCCACAAATCCCTTGACAGCTTTATGAACTTATTGTGTATAACATGTTTAAGACTTTTAAAGTTTACTCCCCTTGCTTCATAGTTAAGTGCTCTATAGCTCTTTCCTCTAACTTGTGTTCAGTTCAATACACATACGCATTTCTCATTGCTCTTCACTTAATGGAGTGGTACTGCCGGGGAGTGACTTCGGAACTGTGCAAAAACGGCTCAGCATCTCTTTCAGAACAACTCTTCACCCTTTTAGAAGATTCTTTTTACCACATCTACATCCACAAAACAGAAAGCCAATGTCTTAATTTGCAGTGGGAAAAACACTTGTTGTAAACTGTAATACCATGATTCTAGATTATAGCACTTAATCTCTGCAAGTCAATGCACATGGAAAACTAAACTACAGGGCAGGGGTAGATAGCACAATGGTCATGCAAAGAGACTCTCATGCCTGAGGCTCCAAAGTCCCAGGTTCAATCCCCTGCACCACCATAAACCGGAGCTGAGCAGTGCTATGGTAAAATATAAAAAGAAAGAAAGGAAGAAAGAAAGGAGAAAGAAAAAAAGCTACCTAGGGTTTGATATTGATCATGTGTTGAAGCAGTGCTCTCACCTCTCTCAGACTCTTTCTCATTATATAAACAAATATACACACACACACACATACATATATATATATTTTTTTCTCCAGGGTTATTGCTGGGCTCGGTGCCTGCACCATGAATCCACCGCTCCTGGAGGCCATTTTTCCCCCTTTTTGTTGCCCTAGTTGTTGCAGCCTCGTTGTGGTTATTATTGCCATTGTTGACGTTGCTTTGTTGTTGGATAGGACAGAGAGAAATGGAGAGAGGAGGGGAAGACAGAGAGAGAGAGAGGAGAGAAAGATAGACACCTGCAGACCTGCTTCACCACCCGTGAAGCGACTCCCCTGCAGGTGGGGAGCCGGGGGCTCGAACCGAGATCCTTAAGCCGGTCCCTGCTCTTTGCGCCACGTGCGCTTAACCCACTGCGCCACCGACCGACTCCACACATACATATTTTAAGTAAACTAGCCTATTGCACTGTGGGTACTGTTCTGTCTTTCCCTCTCCCTCTGTCTCTATCTGAAAAACTGACTAGGAGTGGTGTAGTCCCAGCAATGATTGATTGATAAATTAATTGATTAATTAACCGGTTAAAAACAAGAGTAAGAGAGGAGTTGAGCGGTGACATGCCCACTAGAGCACACATGTTTATCAAGCACAAGGATCTGGATTCGAGTTCCTGGTCCTCCTCATCTCTAGTGGTTAAGTTTCACAAGCAGTGAAACAGTGCTGCAGGTACCTCTCTCTGTGTTTGTCTCTGTCTCTATCTCTTTCTCCCCTGCCCTTCTCAATTTCTTTCTGTCTCTAATAGATATATAAAAGCAGAGTCTTTACTGAGGAGGAGGGCAGTATAGTGGTTATGAGAAAAACTTTCTTTTTTGAAGTTCTAAAGTTCCAGGTTCAATACACAGCACTACCGTAATCCAGAGTTGAGCAGTGCTCTGATAAACAAAATAAAACTAGTTCAGAATAAGCACATTTCAGAATAATGAATAAGTATTTAGTTCTTGGACTTACTCTTTTTTTTTTTTTTTTAATATTTATCTTATTTATTTATTCCCTTTTGTTGCCCTTGTTGTTTTATTGTTGTAGTTATTATTGTTGTTGTTGTTGTTGGATAGGACAGAGAGAAATGGAGAGAGGAGGGGAAGACAGAGAGGAGGAGAGAAAGATAGACACCTGCAGACCTGCTTCACCGCCTGTGAAGCGACTTCCCTGCAGGTGGGGAGCCGGGGTTCGAACCGGGATCCTTATGCCGGTCCTTGTGCTTTGCGCCACCTGCGCTTAGCCCGCTGTACTACAGCCCGACTCCCTGGACTTACTCTTGTCTCATAGGTTTCAGTATTGTCTCTATGTGGTCGAAACTAGGACCTTTGGTGCCTCAGGCATGAAAGACTCTTTGCATAACCCTTGTGCCGTTTCCCTAGCTCTTTATGTGTACAATTTTTTTTTAAAGAATTTATTTATTCCCTTTTGTTGCCCTTGTTGTTTTATTGTTGTAGTCATTTTTACTGTTGTTGGACAGAGAGAAATGGAGAGAGTAGGGGCAGACAAGAGATGGGGAGAGAAAGATAGACACCTGCAGACCTGCTTCACTGCTTGTGAAGTGACTGCCCTGCAGGTGGGGAGCCGGGGGCTCGAACCAGAATCCTTAGACCAGTCCTTGCACTTTGCGCCACGTGCGCTTAATCCACTGTGCTACTGCCTGACTCCCTCCATGTGTGCAATTTTTATATTTATCTTCATCTTGTGTGCCTTCCCCAAACTTAGAGCCCACTAAGGATCTAGGGTAGCATAGGTACCACACTCTATATTTTGGGTTAATAACCAGACATGTCCCTTAACAAAACAGGAAAATGGAGACCAGGCGGTGGCACACCTGGTTAAGTGGACACATTACAGAGCACAAGGACCCAGGTTCAAGCCCCTGGCCCCCACTGGCAGGGGGAAAGCTTCACAAGCAGTGAAGCAGGACTGCAAGTGTCTCTTTGTCTCTTTCCTTCTCTTCTTCCTCCTCCCCTCTCAATTTATCTCCCTCTATCCAATAATAAACTAATTAATTAAAATTAAAAAACAAACAAACAAGAAAATGGCCTCTAGGAGCAGTGGATTCATAGTGCAGGCACTGATCCCCAGTGATAACAGTGGAGGCAGGAAAAAGAAATCGGAGGGCTCATTGAAAAAAGGTTAATAAGGAAAACTAAAGCTCAGGGACCAGCTCAAGGATCCCAGTTTGAGCCCCTGGCTCCCACATGCAGGGGGGTTGCTTCACAAGTGTTGAAGTGTGTTGTTTTCGATGGGTTATGTTGTTTTCGCCGGGCTAGCTTCACGGGCGGGTAACAGACGACCAGGGACTCATGGTTGAGCTGTACGCAGTATCTCTTTATTCATGCAGGACGCAGCACAATCTAAGATGAGCTAAGTTAAACTCAAAGTACAGTACTCTAAAACTCACAATGCTGTCTTTATATATACTTGCCAAGTAAGGTGGAAACAGGATGTGACATAGAGAGGGTGGAGAGAAAAGTGACTGGTGAAAATCAGAGTGTGACAAAGAGGGGGCAGATTAGGCGAGAATCCTATCACTGAACCACCAATGCCCTGGAGGGAGGGTGGAACTTGTTAACAGTGTTTATGTAAATAGAATGAAGTGGTTATGTAAATAGAATAGTGTTAAGCAGGGGGGATTTAAACCAAATGAAACAGAAGGGGTCTCATGCATACCAACAGAAGTGGTCTGCAGGTGTCTATCTTCTTCCTCCCTCTCTATCTTTCACTCCCCTCTCAATTTCTCTCTGTCCTAACCAATAAAATGGAAAAGATGACTGTTGGTATGCATGAGACCCCTTCTGTTTCATTTGGTTTAAATCCCCCCTGCTTAACACTATTCTATTTACATAACCACTTCATTCTATTTATATAACCGCTGTTAACAAGCACCTCCCTCCAGGGCATTGGTTCAATCCCCACTGTTTCATGATATGTTTTTGCTCCACCCCCCCTCCTTGTCACACCCTGATCCTCTCCTTGTCACACTCTGATTGTCACCAGTCACTTTTCTCTCCACTCTCTATGTCACACCCTGTTTCCACCCTACTTGGCAAGTATATATAAAGACAGCATTGTGAGTTTTAGAGTACTGTACCTTGAATTTAGCTTAGCTCGTCTTAGATTTAGCTTAGCTCGTCTTAGATTGTGCTGCGTCCTGCATGAATAAAGAGATACTGCGTACAACCCAGACATGAGTCCCTGGTCATCTGTTACCCGCCCGTGAAGCCAGCCCGGTGAAAGCAACATAACCCATCGAAAACAACAGATGACCACCAAGATCAGTGGATTTATAGTGCAGGTGCTGAGCCCCAGCGATAACCATGGAGGCAAAAAAATAATAATAATAATAAGGAAAAACAAAACAAAAAGCTTCCCACATACTGAGAGGAATATATGCTAGAATAGCTTTAACCACTATACGTGGGGGGGGGGGGAGAGACAGTGCATCTGGTTGAGCGCACATGTTACAATAGCAAGAACCTGGGCTGGAGCCCCTAGTCCCCACCTGCAGGGGGAAAGCTTTGCGAGTGGTGAAGCAGGGCTGCAGGTGTCTCTCTCCTTCTCTCCCTCTCTATCATCCCTTCTCTCTCAATTTCTGACTATTTCTACTCAATAAATAAAATAAAGATTAAAACAAAAAATTTTTTTTTCTTTTTATCAGAGCACTGCTCAGCTCTAGCTTATGTGTGTGGGGCTGGGGGAAGGATTGAGCTGGAGACTACAGAGCCTCAAGCATGAAAACCTTTTGTATATCCATTATGCTGTCTCCCCCACCTAAGAATTTCTTTTCCTTCTTTAAGAAAATTTTATTGATATATTAGTGAAAGAAATAGGAGGAGAGACAGCAATAGAGCCAGACATCATTCATGTGTTGCTGGGGATTTCCCTCAGGATTTTGTGCTTGAGAATACAACACTCTTTTTTTTATATATATATATATATTTTTTATTTTCCCTTTTGTTGTCCTTTTTTTATTATTGTTGTTGTAGTTATTATTGTTGTTGTTATTGATGTCATCATTGTTAGACAGGACAGAGAGAAATGGAGAGAGGAGGGGAAAACAGAGAGTGGGAGAGAAAAATAGACACCTGCAGACCTGCTTCACCGCCTGTGAAGGGACTCCCCTGCAGGTGGGGAGCTGGGGGCTCGAACCAGGATCCTTACGCTGGTCGCTGCGCTTTGCGCCACTGGTGCTTAACCTGCTGCGCTACCACCCGGCTCCCAAGAATCCAACACTTTATCCACTGTGCCACCTTATGAACTACCTGAGAATTCTCATCCAAGGGCAGGGTTAAACAGCATAACGGTTGTGCTAAGAGACTCATGCCTGATGCTCCAAAGTCCCAGCCAGGTTCAATCTGTACCACCATAAACCAGAGCTGAGTAATGCTCTGGTTAAAAGAAAAAGAAAGGAAGAAATTATTATCTAATACTTGTGATATGTCACAGAGGAGTCAGAATAGCTCATTTCTTTCTCCCAAATGAATGAATAAGCAAATACCCTCTTGAATTTCATCAGAATTATATCTTTTGATTTAGAAAAAAAAATTTAAATAGTGGTGACAAAATTATAGAAATACAGGGTATTGGGGATGGGCAGTGGCACACTTGGTTGAGTGCACATATTACAAAGCGCTAGGACTGGGGTTCAAGACCCCACTCCCCACCTTCAGGGGGTCTGCTTCACGAGCAGTGAAGCAGGTCTGCAGGTGTCTTTCTCTCTCTCTCTCTCTCTCCCCATCCTCTCTCAGTTTCTGTCTGTCCTATCTAATAAAAAACAAATTAGAGTCTTAGGAAACATAGCATAATGGTTATGCAAAAAGATTTTCATGCCCGAGGATCTGAAGTCCCAGATTCAATCCCTATGACCACCTCCAGAAGCCAGAACTGAACAGGGCTCTGGTAAAAAAAAAAAAAAACAAAAACAAAAAAAAACAAGATATAGTTCCATACTGTACCCACCATCAAAGAACTGTGCACCCACCCTACCAAAGGTAACTACTGCAGCTCTTGCAAACTCTTAGAGGCAATTTGCCTGCTTCCATTTTTTTAAGATAATACTTATTTTGTTAATTAAAGGGGAAGTGAGAGAAGCAAAGCATCACTTTGGCAGATGTAATGCTAAGTACTGAAGCTGGGACTGCATAGTTGAAACTTCAAAATCCATCACCTAATCCAGCCACTGTGCCACCTCCTAGACCACTAGTTCTCTTTCTTTCTTTCTTTCTTCCTTTCTGCCTGTCTTTTAAAATATTTTTATTTTTTAAATCTCCAGGGTTATCACTGGGGCTCGGTGCCTGCATTATGAATCCACTGTTCCCGGAGGCTATTTTTTTCCCTTTTGTTGCCCTTGTTTATCATTGTTGTTATTATTGTTATTGGATAGGACAGAGAGAAGTTGAGAGAGAAGGAGAAGACACAGAAGGGGAGAGAAAGATAGACACCTTCAGACCTGCTTCACCACTAGTGAAGCGACCCCCTTTTACGTGAGAAATGGGGGGGCTTGAACTGGGATCCTTAAGCCGGGTCCGTGTGCCCCCCTCCCCGATTTTTTTTTTTTTTTGCTTCCAGGGTTATCGCTGGGGCTCAGTACTTTCACTACAAATCCATTGCTCTTGGAAGCTATTTTTCCTCTTTTGTTCCCTCTTTTGCTTATCGTTGTTGTTGCTATTATTGTAGTTGTTACTGCTGTTGTTGTTGGATAGGACAGAGAAATCGAGAGAGGAGGGGGTGACATAGATGGGAGAGAAAGATAGACACATGGAGACCTGCTTCACTGCTTGTGAAGCGACCACGGGGCTTGAACTGGGATTATATATATATATTTACATATATATAATATATATGTATATTATATATTATATATGTATATTTTGCTTCCTCCCCTTTTGTTGCCCTTGTTGTTTTAGTTATTATTATTGTTGTTATGGATGTCATCATTGTTGGATGGGACAGAGAGAAATGGAGAGAGGAGGGGAAGACAAAGATGGGGAAAAATAGACACCTGAAGACCTGTTTCACCACCTGTGAAGCGACTCCCGTACAGGTGGGGAGCCGGGGGCTTGAACCGGATCCTTACTCTGGTCCTTGTGCTTTGCACCACGTGCACTTAACCCGCTGTGCTACCCCCCGACCACCTGAACTGGGATTCTTATGACAGTCCTTGTACTTTGCACCATGTGCGTTTAACCAGCTGCCCTACTGCCTGCCCCCCCCCCACATTTCTTTTTTAATTCATGTGTTCTAATTCTTTAATCTCCATATACGAGAAAATCATCCAGTAGTTGTCAGGAAAAAAAATCTTTCCTTTTTCTCTTTTCTTTCTTTTTTAAAAAAATTATTTATTTATTTATGAGAGAGACAGGAGAGAAAGAACTGGACATTAGTTTGGTCCATGTGTTGCTGGAGATTGAATTTGGGACCTCATGCTCGAGAATACAGTGCTTTATCCACTGCAGCACCTCCTGGACCACTTTCTTTTTTTCTTTAAAGAAATACTAACAGTGAAATCCATCTATGTAGTGTCTCCTTCCAAAGAGACCTTCTTTGCCCAGTGGGATTGAAGCTTATTAACCTTAGCCCAACTGTGGTCTTGAGCTGACACTCATTTATTATTTATCTCTATACCCTCTAACCTGGTGCTCTATCCACTCTAAACAAACAAGAAGCCTAAGGACTTTCTTAGACGACCTCAAATATAGTCATACTTACACTTAGAAAAAAGAAAGTCCTTGCCTTGCAAAAGTAGACTATCTACGTAAGACTAATATTAACATTACTGAGATGAGTAAGACTTATTCTTGCATTTTTAAGAGATTTATAGCTTAAAAAATCTTGAAAATAAATTGAGGGTTATACTTTCTTTCAGGCATTTGTCAGAAGAAACCCGAAGTCTTCTTGAACTTGTTCCTTCTCCTATTGTTCCTGGGAGTGGAGGTAAGGCTATTTTGGGGGCAGTTTCTAGACTTAACGTGAAATTTGACTGCATGTTAAGTGGCATAACTGTGTGTACAACTTTACACACCCAACTTCCTAAATTAAGGATGCTGGTTTTAGAATATGCCACCAAGGTGGTGGTCAAGTGATACATTATCTTCCTTACATCTTTCTTGCCTTGAGAACATTCTTATTAATAGCCAACGAATATTTTCCATAGAGGAACATGTAAGTCCTGGGCCCTGTCCTTTCTTTTTCCTTTCCTAGTTCACTGATAAGTTTTCTTATAGCGAGAGATACAACCGTTTACCTCCTTTTGACTTCCTCTGTCCTCCAGTTCATGCTCCAAACCTCACTCTTTCCCCCCAATTTCCCTCCCCCCACCACCACCTTCACAGTTAGAATCTCTCACAAAGTGGGATTTCCCTATTTGTGGGATGATTTTTTTTTTTTAAACCAGAGCACTGCTCAGCTCTGGTTCATAGTGGTGTGAGGTGTGCGGTAGGGGGGAGATTGAATCTTGGACTTTAGAGCCTCAGACATGAGAGTATTTTTGCATAACCATTATGCTATACCCTCACCCCTGGAGTGGATTTTTATTCAGATAGAAGGATAAAGAGAAAAGGAGAGACACCAGGATGCAGGAACTTCTTCTGGTGTTGCTTACATATGGTGCCCTGGAAGGCATCTAGGCTACCTTCATGGCAAGGCATGCACCACCTGGTGAGCCATCTGTCTGCCCCCCCCCCCCTTTTAAAATTTTATTTATTTATGAGAAACATAGGAGGAAAGAGAAAGAACCAGATATCACTCTGGCACATGTGCTGCCGGGGATCAAACTCGGGACCTCATGCTTGAGAGTCCAAAGCTTTACAATTGTACCACCTCCCGGACCACTCTGGTTCCCCTTTTGTTTTCTTTCTCTAGCTCAGAGGACTTTTCTACTTAATAAATTCTATTCAGGTAGCAAAGCAAGTCAGAATTAGTGAAGTAGGAAAGAGAGCTCCATCTTTCCAAACTTGCTAGGTAAGGGCCTCCTAGGTGCAGGTTAAGATAGACTCTGGGTAAAAATACCAGAGACTGACTTCCCAGAGGCCTGGTTATTAATTATTATTATTATTGTTGTTGTTATTAGAAACCGACAAGGCAGGTGTAGAGACAGGGTGGAAAGAGGACTGGACAGTTAGCATAATGTGTATGCAAAGAGACTCTCATGCCTGAGGCTTCAAAGTCCCAGTTTCAATTCCCTCCATACCCCCACACCACTATAAAATTGAGTGGTGCTCTGGTAGATAAATAAATAAGTCTTAGGGAAAAAAAGAGCACAGCACCAGAATTTCCTCCAGTGTGGTGGGGACTCTAGCCTGGGTCATGCAGATGATAAAGCAACACACTATTTAAGTGGCTATTTCACAGGCTAACTGTTGGTTATTTTTATTTGAAAGATAGTTTGGGAGGGAAGGACACAGCTCTCAAATTCAATGATTTCTACATTCAGTATGCCTCAAACTCCTTCTGAGGGTTGGTTACAACACTGTCTGGCCCCAACCCCAAAGTTCCAGTTTCAGTGAGGCTAGATTCAAGACAATTTGCATTTAATTTTTTGTGGTATTTATTTATTTATTTATTTATTTATTTTCCCTTTTGTTGCCCTTGTTTTTTATTTATTGTTGTTGTAGTTATTGTTATTGATGTTGTCATTGTTAGATAGGACAGAGAGAAATGGAGAGAGGAGAGGAAGACAGAGAAAAGGAGAGAAAGACAGACACCTGTAGATCTGCTGCACAACTTGTGAAGTGACTCCCCTGCAGGTGGGGAGCCAGGGGCTCGAACTGAGATCCTTACTCCGGTCCTTGCGCTTTGCGCCACATGCGCTTAACCCGCTGCGCTACTGCCCAACTCCCGCATTTAATTAATTAATTAATTAATTAATTAATTAATGTCTCCAGGGTTATTGCTGTGTTATTGTTCGGTGCCTGCACTATGAATCCACTGCTCCTGGAGGCCATTTTCTCCCTTTTGTTACCCTTATTATTATTATTGTTGTCATTGTTGTTGGATAGGACAGAGAAATTGAGAGAGGAGAGGAAGACAAAGATAGACACCTGCAGACCTGCCTCACCGCCTGTGAAGCGACCCCCCTGCAGATGGGAAGCTGGGGGCTGGAATCAGGATCCTTGGCGATCCTTGTGCTTTGCACCAGGTGTGCTTAACCCATTGTGCTTCCGCCCGGCCCCCAAGAATTTCCATTTCTTTTTTTTTTTATAACGTTTTTTAATATTTTTATTTATTTATTCCCTTTTGTTGTCCTTGTTGTAGTTATTATTGATGTCGTTGTTGTTGGATAGGACAGAGAAATGGAGAGAGGAGGGGAAGACAGAGAAAAGGAGAGAAAGATAGACACCTGCAGACCTGCTTCACCGCCTGTGAAGCGACGCCCGTACAGGTGGGGAGCTGGGGGCTTGAACCAGGATCCTTACACTGGTCCTTGTGCTTTGTGCCACGTGCGCTTAACCTGCTGTGCTACTACCCAACTCCCAAGAATTTGTATTTCAACCCGTGCTCAGGTGTTGCTCCTGCTGCTGCTACCACTGCTATTCCGGGAATCCCAGGCCCACAATCACTGAATCTAATCCAGTGGTTTTATTTGAGACTGAGTTAACTTAAAGGAAGCAATTTATTGTTATGTTAATGGAAAAACTACTGAATTACCAAAGAAAAGATGAGGCAAACTTCTTAAATTAACTAATTAGGAGTTGAGGAGATAGCGTAATGATTATGCAAAAAGACTTTCATGACTGAGGTACCAAAGTTCCTGAGTTCGTTCCTCAGCAGCACCATAAATTAAGCAGTGCTGTGGTGAAACAAAGCCCAGGAGGCGCCATAGTAGCTAAAGGCACTGAGCTCCACCCTCTGCCACTGCGTGTGTCAGAGTTCTCTGTTTCTTGCTAGCGTTGATAAAATTATTAATGAGGGAGTCGGGCGGTAGCGCAGCCGGTTAAGCGCAAAGGCGTAGGGATTATGGTTTGAATCCCTGGCTCCCCCCTTCAGGGGAGTAGCTTCACAGGCGGTGAAGCAGGTCTGCAGGTGTCTTTCTCTCTCCCTCTCTGTCTCCCCATCTCTCTTGATTTCTTTCTGTCCTGTACAACAACAATGGCAGCAGTGACAATAATAATAATGACAACAACAAGGGTAACAACAAGGGCAACAAAATGGGAAAAGTGGCCTCCAGGAGCAGTGGATTTGTGGTGCAGACAGGCACCGAGCCCCAGCGATAACCCCGGAGGCAAAAAAAAAAAAGAATAACTTAAAAAATATATATTTTATTTATTTATCAATGAGAGGTATGGGGGGGGGGAACCAGACATCACTCTGGTACATGTGCTGCCGGGGATTGAACTCAGGACCTCATGCTTGAGAGTCCAATGCCTACACCACCTCCCAGATCATGAATAACTCTTCAAATATATGTATATACTAGTGAGAGAACATTTCAATCAGAGAACAAATAATGCCTACCACCAACAAATCCATGAAAGTCTCTTAAATTTGCTTTTCTCAAGCACTAGAATCATTGGTAAGTAAAACAGTCTAGCTGCATTCCTTGTTTTCCAGACTGTGATTAGTTTTAATTGCAAATCATCAGACTGCTTTAGAAAACTTTTGTATTCCAGAGAACCCCACAGCTCTTGAAACATGATGTCTGAGGTAAAAGGCATTCTGTTTCCAAGTTAATGAGCTTTGAACACATTTTGGGAACTGGTCTTGCTGATTCTTGTGTGGTGCAGTGTAGCATAGATTCATTACAGGCGGTAGGTGACTGGGAATGGCTAGTGACTGGAAGTGAATGCATCAGCCTGCTTACTGCTGATCAATTAGCATTGATGCGTTTGCTCCTGTAAGTAGGTCTTTGGGGAGTGACTAAAACAGATCCAATAGTTTGAGGCTATGCTACTTTGCAGACATTATGAGAGTTAATAAACCTCATTACTTCTTAGTTTCTTAGCTTCCTTCTGGCAAAGAACAAAGAAAAATACAGATTTATTTTAGCATAATTGTGTGTGTGTGTGTGTGTACACGCTCAATTAAATAACTTTCATGGACAGCAAGGCAGAGTAAAAACTGGTTACTAACATTTATCAGCAACTGATTTGTGGAATCTTCCCAGTGCATTATTAGGATTCTGTATCCTTGGTCTGACTTCTAGAGATATAAGCATAAGAACTGATGGTGGGACCTGGGAGGTGGTGCAGTGAGTAGGTCACTGAATTTGGAAGAATGAGATCCTGAGTTTAATCCCCATCATCTCACACAGCAGAGTGATGCTCTGATATATTTCTTCTCTCTCTCTCCCTCTTCCCCCCATCTTGAGCTAATAGATAAATAACACATTTTTTTTTAAAAAAGAGAACTGATGGCCACCTATATGAATATATAGATCTTCATAGATGCGTATATAGGTAGCATAATGGTTATGCAAAGAGACTCTCATGTCTGAAACTCCAAAGTTCCAGGTTCAACCCCCTGCATCACCATAAGCCAGATCTGAGCAGTGCTCTGGTAAAAATAAATAAATTATATATATGATTTAACTAAAGGGAAGGACTTTGGGGAGGAAATCTTACCTTTAGGCAGCAAGTTCATACTTATCACTAATGGAGAAAAAAAAAGTATTGGAAATTTATTTGAATTGCCAGCACAAACTGAGCTATGTTTTCAATACTTTCCAAAGGCTTTATATAAATATAACGAAAACACATAAGCAAAGGCAATAGAATTAAAGAAATTGGGAGTCAGGCAGTAGCGCAGCGGGTTAAGTGCACATGGCTGGAAGCACAAGAACCTGCGTGAGGAAAGTGAGCCCCCGGCTCTCCACTTGCAGGGGAGTCACTTCGTAGGCAGTGAAGCAGGTCTGCAGGTGTCTATCTTTCTCTTCCCCTTCTCTCTCCATTTCTCTCTGTCCTATCTACCACAATCAATTACAACAACAATAAAAACAAGGGCAACAAAAGGGAAAATAAATAAGTAAATAAATAATAAAAAAAGAATTAAAGAAATTATAACATTGAGAGTAATCAATATTATATTTTCAAAACTGCTTCTCTATCATGTATCTTTTAAGATGTAATAAAAGATAGCTTTTATCAACTAAACTGTAAGATTCAAATTTGTACATTGTATAGAAAAATAGCTTAGGGGCCAGGTGGTGGTACACCTGGTTAAGTGCTCACATTACAGTGCACAAGGACCCAGGTTCAAGCCCCTGGTGCCCACCTGCAGGGGAAAGCTTCAGAAGTGGTGAAACAGGACTGCAGATATCTCTCTGTCTCTTTCCCTTTCTGTCCCCCCCTTAATTTCTCTCAAATAAATAAATAAATAGGGGGAGTTGGACTGTAGCGCAGCGGGTTAAGCGCAGGTGGCACAAAGCACAAGGACCGGCATAAGGATCCCGGTTTGAACCCCCGCTCCCCACCTGCAGGGGAGTCGCTTCACAGGCGGTGAAGCAGGTCTGCGGGTGTCTATCTTTCTCTCCTCCTCTCTGTCTTCCCCTCCTCTCTCCATTCTTCTCTGTCCTTTCCAACAACGACAACAACAATAATAACTACAACAATAAAACAACAAGAGCAACAAAAGGGAATAAATAAATAAAATAAATATTAAAAAAATAATTAAAAATAAATAAATAAATAGGAAAAATAGCTTAAATATGTTTCTCTCTTGACCTGGAGGGTGATAAAGTGGTTAAAGCTTTAACCAACTAATAATAACGTGAAGTTTCAAGTACAGTGCACCCTGATATCGGGGCCATCATAGGCAAAGGGGAAACAGGAACCAAAGGTGTCCTACCCCTGGTTGGGCAGTAAAAGTTGAAGATACTGGAAGACAGCATAGCTTATACGGAAAGACTTTCATGTCTGAACCAAACGTTCCAAGTTCAATCCCCAGCACCACTAGAAGCCAGAGTTTAGCAATGCTCTGGTAAAAAAAATAACTAACTTAGAAGCCAACGGTGGTGTAATTAAAGCACCAAGTTACTACTTACTAGGATCTGGTTCTGAGTTCCTCTCAGTTCTCATTTGCAGGGGTGAAGGCTCAGATTGGTAGCATAGGCTGCAAGACCCTCTCTCCCTTCCTCCCTTCCACCCTTCCACCCTTCCACCCTTCCTCCCTTTCCTCTTCCCCCCTTCCCCCCTTCCTTCCTTCCTCCCTTCCTTCCTCCCTCCCTCCCTTCCTCCCTTCCTCCCTTCCTCCCTTCCTCCCTCTATTTCTTTCTTCCTTTCTTATTCCCTTGCCTCCAGGGTTATCGCTGGGGCTAGGTGCCTGCACCACGAACCCACTGCTCCTGGAGGTTTTTTTCCCCTTCTGTTGCCCTTGTTGTTTTCGTTATTATTGTTGTTATTGACGTCGTTGTTCTTGGATAGTACAGAGAGAAATCAAAAGAGGAGGGGAGACAGAGACAGAGAGGGGGAGACAAAGACACCAGGAGACCTGCTTCACTGACCATGAAACGACCCCCCTGCAGGTGGGGAGCCAGGGGACTCGAACCCGGATCCTTGCGCTTCGTGCCACGTGCACTTAACCTGCTGCGTTATATCCTGGCCCCCTCTTTCTTTCTGTTTTAAGAGTTTTTATTTATTTATTAGAAAGGTAGGAGGAGGGAGTCGGGCGGTAGAGCAGCGGGTTAAGTGTAGGTGGCGCAAAGCGCAAGGACCATGTAAGGGTCCTGGTTCGCCCCCGGCTCCCCACCTGCAGGGGAGTCGCTTCTCAGGTGGTGAAGCAGGTCTGCAGGTGTCTATCTCTCTCTCCTCCTCTCTGTCTTTCCCTCCTCTCTCCATTTCTCTCTGTCCTATCCAACAACGACGACATCAATAACAACAACAATAATAACTAACTAACTAACAACAACAACAACAACAACAACAAACCAAGGGCAACAAAAGGGAAAATAAATATTAAAAAAAAAAGGCAGAAGGAGAGAAAGAACCAGACATCACTCTGGTACATGTGCTGGCGGGGATCAAACTCGGGACCGCATCATACTTGAGAGTCTAATGCTTTATCCACTGTGCCGCCACACGGACCACTGCCTCTATTTCTCTTTCTCTCCCTCTTTTTCTTTTTTCTTTTTTTTTTTTTTAATATTTATTTCCTTTTTTGTTGCCCTTGTTGTTTTTAATGTTGTTGTAGTTATTATTATTGTTGTTATTGATGTCGTTGTTGTTGGATAGGACAGAGAGAAATGGAGAGAGGAGGGGAAGACGGAGAGGGGGAGAGAAAGATAGACACCTGCAGACCTGCTTCACCGCCTGTGAAGCGACTCCCCTGCAGGTGGGGAGCTGGAGCTCGAACTGGGATCCTTACGGTCCTTGTGCTTGGCGCCACGTGCACTTAACCCTCTGTGCTACCGCCTGACTCCTTCTCTCCCTCTTTTTCACGTTTTCACCCTCTTGCCCTCATATGTATATGTATGTGTATGTGTATATGTATATGATGTATATGTATATGTGTATCATAATAAGGAAAAGTAGGGCAGGGGTAAATAGTATGTATAACGAATGGTTAGGCAAACAGACTCTCATGCCTGAGGCTCCAAAGTCCCAGATATAATCCCCTGCACCACCATAAGCCACAGCTGAGCAGTGCTCTGTCTGGTTAAAAAAAAAAAAAAAAAAAATGATGATGATGAAAGAAGAAAAATAAGAGGGCAAGGTGGTGGCACACTTGATAAAGCAGACGTCTTATAATGCACAAGGACCCAGGTTCAAGCTTCTGGTGACCCACCTGCAAGGGGCAAAGCTTCATGAGTTGTGAAGCAATGTTGCAGGTGTTTCTTTATTTCTCCATATGTGTCTCCTCTTTCCACCTCAATTCCTCTCTGCCATTATCTATCTAACAATTAAATGAAATAAATATATTTAAAAAGAAAAAATTAAATAAAATAAAAGGCAAATATAATGGTCAGTTCCTTGTACAGGTCCATTGATAACCCAGGTGGCAAGGAAAAAAAATAAAACAACAAAGATGAAATGAGTCAGGTGTTCTGACTTAGTTGTATTAACATTATTCTTTTTTTTCTTTTGAGGCTGCCGATACTGAAATTCTTTTTTTAACTAGCTACTTATTAGTCAATCTTTCAAAAATTTATCTATTCCCTTGACGAGAGACAAGCAGAAGTTGAGAGGGAAGGGCAGATAGGAAGAGAGACAGAGACACCTGCAGTTCGCTTCACCACTTGCAAAGCTTTCCCCCTGTAGATGAGGACTGGGTGCTTGAACCTAGGTCCTTGTGCACTGTAACCTAGGCACTTAGCCAGGTTCACCACCACCCAGTCCCTGAACACTTAATTCTTTTTTTTTTTTTTCCTCCAGGGTTATCTCTGGGGCTCGGCGCCTGCACTAGGAATCCACTACTCCTGGAGAACATTTTTCCCATTTTCTTGCCCTTGTTATTAATTGTTATTGTTGCCATTGCTGTTGTTGTTGTTGGATAGGACAGAGGAGGGGAAGACAGAGAGGGGAGAGAAAGACACCTTCAGACCTGTTTCACTACCTGTGAAGCCACCCCCCCTGCAGCTGGGGAGTCGGGGCTTGAACTGGGATTCTTATGACAGTCCTTGAACTTTGCACCACCTGCGCTTAACCTGCTGCGCTACCTAACACTTAACTATTAAAATTGTTTTAAAGGGAGTCGGGCGGTAGCGCAGCGGGTTAAGTGCAGATGTTGCGAAGCGCTAGGACCGTTATAAAGATCCTGGTTCAAGCCCCGGCTCCCGACCTGCAGGGGAATCGCTTCACAAGTGGTGAAGCAGGTCTGCAGGTGTCTATCTTCCTCTCCCTCTGTCTTCCCCTCCTCTCTCCATTTCTCTGTCCCATCCAGCAACGACGACATTAACAACAATAACAATAAATAACTACAACAGTAAGAAAAAAAATGGGGCTAAGCACACATAGTACAAAGCAAGGACCTGCACAAGGATCCCCGTTTGAGCTCCGGTCCCCCACCTGCAGGGGGACCATTTCAAAAGTCATGTCTGTCTTTCTCTCCCTTTCTATCTCCTCTTCCCCTCTCAATTTCTCTCTGCCCTATCCAATAAAATGGAAAAAGTGGCTTCCAGGAGCAGTGGCTTGGTAGTGTAGGCACCAAGCTCCAGTGATAACCCCAGAGGCCAAATAAAAGGGGGGGATATATGTATATATAATAATATGTATATATAATAATCATATATGTATGTATATTATATATGTTTTGTATTATTTCAGAAGTACTGTATGCTCATCTTATACAATTCAAATATTTCAAAAGCATGTGGGAAACAATGCATTTCATATATATATATGTATATATATATATAGAGAGAGATGCATTCACACGCTTTTTATTTAAATTGATTATTTCTTGTCTTTTAGTACAAGGATCAAGTCCAGGGCCTCATAGAAGAGACATGTGCTCTCCTCTGTGCACATCCCCAGTTCTTTCCATTAATATATATATTTCTAACTAGCACTACTATTCTCGTTTTAATCAGAAAACTGGATTAGATGATGAATAGTTATGTTAAGCACATTAAGTTCCCTAGAGAATCATAACCACGTGGTCCGGAGATGGCCAGTGGATAAAGCATTATACACTCCAGCATGAGGTCCTGAGTCGGTCCCGGCACCACATGTACCAGAGTGATGTCTGGTTCTTTCTCTCTCTCTCCTCCTATCTTTCTCATAAATAAATAGATAAATAAATATCTTTAAAAAATAAGAGAGAGGGGGGCCTGGGTGATGGTGCACCTGGTTAAGTGCACACATTACAGTGCACAAGGACCCTGATTCAAGCCTCCAGTCTCTACCTGCAGGGGAAAGCTTCAGAAGTGGTGAAGCAGGGCTGCAGGTGTCTCCATCTTTCTCTCTCCCCTCCTTCCCTCTCAATTTCTGGCTGTCTCTATCCAATAAATAAACATAATTTTCAGGTCTGTAGGTGTCTATCTTTCTCTCCTCCTCTTTGTCTTCTCCTCCTTTCTCCATTTCTCTCTGTCCTATCTAACAATGACAGCATCAATAACAGCAACAATAATAACTACAACAACAATAAAAAACAAGGGCAACAAAAGGGAAAATAAATAAATATTTTAAAAAGAGAGAATCATAACCACTGAGTCATGAATTCATGGTACAAGTTTCCCCAGGTTTTCTCTCTGTGGACTTACAAAAATGTTTATTTAATAAACCACATCAGTTTAAGAGTAAAAAGTTAATGTTAGAGTTTGTCACTTAATAGAATCTGTCAGTTAATCATTCTTTTAGAGGATAAATTACTACACACAAATGCTTCACTTTTCCTTTGTGGCCCTATTAATCCATTCATTGATGAGTGTCTCATGAAAAAATAAAAAGGTCAGAATGGACGGTACTTAGTTAATAATCTACAGATTGGACTTGGCTGCTCCTTTAGGAAAGGTTGGCCCTAAATACCATGACCTAATGTATCTAATTAGAATGTGTTAAAAGTAATTGCAGTTGCTGCAGTGCAGTTAGCAAGAAGTGATAGTACGAGTTCTTTTTTATTTTGTTGGTTTCTTGTGGTTTTTCTTTCCTTTTCTTTTCTTTTTCTTAGCAAGTTTTTAAAGCCTTTAAGAGGTTTTTCTGTCTCATTACAATTGTGTCAAGATGCTGCAGGGTCCCATGACTGATTTTGCTTCTTTGTGCTAGTGGTCTCTCTATTTCTGTTAAAAGGAAGCTCTTAGCCTGTCTTTTAAACAATAGGGCTCTAATACCTTAACCCTGTGGAGCTATTGTCTACTTGCTGTATATTTTATGGGCTTTGCATTTAAGATTGACCTATGCAAATGAGAAAATCTTTTGTTATATAAATGTAAGAATGCAAATAAATATGCAAGAAAAAGAAACAATTACAAAAAAAAAAACCACTTTACCTTACTAGTCGTGAGTAAAAAAGTAACTGATTAAAACGAGAATAGTAGTGCTAGTTAGAAATATATATATTAATGGACAGAACTGGGGATGTGCTGATAGTTCAGCATGTCTCTTCTATGAAGCCCTGGACTTGATCCTTGTACTAAAAGACAAAAGCAGTATGCATGTAGGACTGTAAATGTTTATTTATTATGAAATGCAATATATGCAGTGCTATTTTCTGTAGTCAAGATATGAAACAACCCAATTGCCCAAGAATAGTGGAGAAATTGTGATATATTGACACACACACAACTGAATTACTACTCAGTTATTAGATGAAATCTTGCCTTTTGCTACAACATGGATGGAACCAGATGGGATTATGCTCAGCAAATAACTCAGAAAAAAGACAATTACTATATGAACTCTGTTTTGGAAGCTTCAGTGCTATGATCTTTGTCTCTGTCTCTGTCTTTCTACCTGAATAAGTTGGCCTGGGGTGGTGGAATCTGGCCAATTTCAATCTCATATTATCTCTGAAAAACCTCCCTCTTCCAGCTAATGATCACATCTTTGAGTCTCAAGAGTGACTTTCCAAGATACACCCTGATCAAGTCTTTCTTTGGGGGGCCAGGGGTTAACTCACCTGCTAGAACACCGGCCTCACTATGCATTAGGTCCCTGGCTGAAATCCCAGGACTGCATGATAGTATGAAGAGCTCCAGGGGTTCGAGGCTGGGTGCTGGCACACCTGGCTGAGTGTACATATTACAATGTCCAAGGACCCAGGTTTGAGCCCCTGGGCCCTACCTGCATTGGGAAAGCTTTGCGAGTGGTGAAGTAGTATTGCAAGTATCTCTCTCTCTCTTCCCCCACTTTGTCTTTCTTTCTTTCTTTCTTTCTTTCTTTCTTTCTTTCTTTCTTTCTTTCTTTCTTTCTCTTTCTTCCTTTCTTTCTCCTTCTTCTTCTTTTTCTCCTTCTCTTTTTCTTCTGCTTCTTCTCCTCCTCCTTCTTCTCTCCTCTTTCTTCTTTTTAAAGATTTATTTTTCACTTTAAGTGTTTTTAATACAGAAATAAATCAATCAGGGAATTGAACCAGATTCAAGACTGAAATGATACAAGCCTTCATGAAGATCTCAAAACCAGATTTCTTACCTCAACCTCCAAAGTCTGAGTAAGGTCTAGTTATTGCCTTAACACCTCTAAACCTTCCCTCCCCTAGCTTCGACTTTGTGGCGATCAGTGAGGCACCCTGCATAGGAGAGGCAGTACCTACACACAATAGATCCTTTAAAATACTAATAAAAGTTCTAAACCCCCAGAAGCATGGCTGCAGACCATGTCCTGGGCTCCAGCAATATCAGCTCTTGCCACTTCCAACTCGCCTACAGCTCACAGTCTCTTTTTTTTAAAAAAAGATTTTATTTATTAATTAATGAGAAAGATAGGAGAGAGAGAAGGAACCAGACATCACTCTTGTACATGTGCTGCTGGGGACTGAACTGGGGACTTCATGCTTGAGAGTCTAGTGCTTTATCCACTGTGCCACTTCCTGAACCACTGCATTTCTTCCTCCTCTCCTCCTCCTCCTTCTTCTCCTCCTTCCCCTTCCCCCCCTTCTCCCCCTTCTTCTTTTTATCTTTCTTTATTTGATAGACAGCCAGAAATTGAGAGGGAAGGGGCTGATAGAGAGGAAGAGAGACAAAGAGAGACCTGCAGTACTGCTTCACCTCTAGTGAAGCTTTCCCCCATGCAGGTGGGGACTGAGGGCTTGAACCTGGGTCCTTGTGCATTGTAACATGTGCGCTCAACCAGGTGCACCACAACCTCGTCCTCTCCCTATCACCCCTTCCCTCTGGATTTCTGGCTGACTCAATCGAATAAATAAATAAAGATAATAAAAAATTTTAAGAGTCTATTCTGAGAAAGATAGGAGGGAGAGAGAGGAGACAGGAGAAAGAGAGAGAGAGAGAGAGTGAGAGTCATCAATCACCCTGGTACATGTGCTTCTGGGACCTAACTCAGGACCTCTTGCTTGAGAGTCCAGTGCTTTATTCACTGCACTACCTCCCAGACCAGAGAGAGAAAGAGAGAGAGAGAGAGGTCCAGGGGTGGTAGAACAGTTGTGGTGACTGACTCTTTTTCCATCTCATTCGAAGTAAAAACAAATAAAAATGTTGGCCATGGGAGCACTGAAATTGTGCAGGCTTATGCCTTACCGGGACTCTACCCATTTTTCACTACCAATGCCACAAATCCATCTCCCCAGCTGAACCCACTGACAAAGTTTCTGGAAGGATCTGGATTGTTTCAAGGCTCTGTATCTGTCCAAATGGCATTACCACAGGTTGGGCTATTATTAACTCCTTGATCTCCCTGACCCAGCTATCTTGGATAGCATTTTCCCTAAAATCTGAGCTTATAGTGTTGCTTCCTTTTTTTCACTGTTGTCTTCCAAAGTGTAACAATTTAATCTGGAACACCACAGTTCCCCTGCTTTACACTTGACTTATTCCATTATTATTATTATTATTATTATTATTATTATTATTATTATTATTATTAATTTGCCTCCAGGGTTATTGCTGGGGCTCAGTGCCTGCACCATGAATCCACCCCTCCTGGAGGCCATTTTTCCCCTTTTGTTACCCTTGTTGTTGTAGCCTCCTTGTTGATGTTGTGCGTTGTTAGATAGGACAGAGAGAAACGGAGAGGCGGGAAAGACAGAGAGAGAAAGATAGACACCTGCAGACCTGCTTCAATGCTTATGAAGCGACTCCCCTGCAGGTGGGGAGCTGGGGGCTCGAACCAGGATCCTTACACTGTTCCTTGCGCTTTGTGCCACCTGCGCTTAATCTGCTGTGCTACCGCCCGACTCCCCATTCCATTCCATTATTATTATTATTTTTTTAATTTAAGAAAGGATTAATTAACAAAACCATAGGGTAGGAGGGGTACAACTCCACACAATTCCCACCACCCAATCTCCATAACCCACCCCCTCCCCTGATAGCTTTCCCATTCTCTATCCCTCTGGGAGCATGGACCCAGGGGTATTGAGGGTTGCAGAAGGTGGAAGGTCTGGCTTCTGTAATTGCTTCCCCGCTGAACATGGGCGTTGACTGGTCGGTCCATACTCCCAGTCTGCCACTCTCTTTCCCTAGTAGGGTGGGGCTCTGGGGAAGCTGAGCTCCAGGACACATTGGTGGGGTCTTCAATCCAGGGAAGTCTGGCCGGCATCCTGATGGCATCTGGAACCTGGTGACTGAAAAGAGAGTTAACATACAAAGCCAAACAAATTGTTGAGCAATCCTGGGCCCAAAGCTTGGAATAGTGGAGAGGAAGTGTTAGGGAGGTACTCACTGCAAACTCTAGTGTACTTCTGCTTTCTTACTTTGGTGCCATACTCCAAACTCAGTCAATTTCTGCTTTGCGTTATTATCTATAGCTATGCTAATGTTCTGTTAGTTTGAAGTTCTTTATTTTGTTTTTCTAAAGAATTAATTTTTGTATTATATTTATTGCATAGACTAATCCCTAGCACTGCAAAAACGGTATCATCTGTTTTCTATCTACACCATGCCTCGGCCTCGCATGAGCTTAATGTGCAGCTTGGCGATACGAGAATCCGTCATGAAGCCCAGCCAGTCTATCTTGGCGTTACTCTCGATCGCACTCTGTCATTTCACAAACATCTCATAAAAACTGCAGCAAAGGTGGGCGCGAGGAATCACATCATTGCAAGACTGGCCAGTTCCTCATGGGGCGCGAGCGCTTCCACACTACGATCATCCTCTCTGGCATTATGCTATTCCACTGCAGAATACTGTGCCCCAGTATGGTTCCGTAGCCCCCATGTCCACTTGGTCGATTCCAAATTATATTCCTCCATGAGGATCATTTCTGGAACCATCTGTTCCACCCCGGTTCCATGGCTGCCAGTTCTCAGCAACATCGCCCCGCCAGATATTCGTCGGGATGCGGCATCATCTAAGTTCATCTCCCACGTCTACGCTTGACCGGACCTGCCAATATACGCGGATATCTTCGCCCACCCTGTCCAACGCTTGACGTCTCGTCACCCAATCTGGTCCCCTACGCCTACACTGAACTTCTCTGTTCCAGTCTCTTGGAAACAGAGTTGGCAGTCAGCTGAGGTAAAGAACAAACACCTCATCACAGACCCCTGCGAGCGTCAACTCGGCTTTGACCTAGCACGTTATGATTGGGCCCTCCTCAATCGCTATCGAACAGGCCATGGCCGGTGCGCCGCTATGTTCCATCGCTGGGGAGCCAGAGACGACCCGAACTGCCCCTGCGGCTACAGACAGACTATGACCCACATAGTCAACGACTGCCACCTCTCCAGATTCAAAGGAGGTCTCGAAACTTTACATCAGGCTCAACCTGACGCTGTTGACTGGCTACGGAAGAAGGGCAAACGCTAGAAGAAGAAGATTGCATAGAAACAGTCAGAAATCATGAGAGAAACGGGAGATAGAGAGGAAGAGAGACAGAGAGACAATTGCAGCCCTGCTTTATCACTTGTGAAGCTTTCCCTCTGCAGGTGCAGACCAGGGGTTCAAACCTGAGTCTGATTCTTGCACTTTTGTACTACATTATCCTATCTACCCCTGCCCTAAATCTTAAAAAAAGAAAAAAAAAAGGAGGGTGGGGGTAGATAGCATAATGGTTATGAAAACAGACTACTGAGGCTTGGAAGCCCAGGTTCAACCCCCGCCCCACCATAAGCCAGAGCTGATCAGTGCTTTGGTTTAAAAAAAGTGGGGTGGGGAATGATAACATCTACTTCATAGAAATGTTATGAAGGTAAAATGAGATAGTAAAGATATTATTGTTGCACATTTCTTCAACTAATTTCTTTATTGACGGATTAATGGTTTATACTCAACAGTAAAATACAATAGTTTGTATATGCACATTCCCCAGTTTTCTTTTTTTAAGTTTATTTTATATTTTATTTGTTTATTTATTTTACCAGAGCACTGCTCAACTCTAGCTTATGGTGGTTCAGGGGATTAAGCCTGGGACTTTGGAGCCTCAGGCATGAGAGTCTCTGCATAACCATTATGCTATCTATCCCTGCCCCATTTCCCAGTTTTCCACATAACCATACAACCTCCACTAGGTCCTCCTCCGCCATCCTGTTCCAGGACCTGAACCCTCCCCCACCTACCCCAGAGTCTTACTTTGGTGCAATACACCACCTCCATCCAAGTTCTGCTCAGTGTTTTCCATTCTGATCTTGTTTTTCAACTTCTGTGAGTCAGATCACCCCGTATTCATCCTTCTGTTTCTGACTTATCTCACTTAACAATTGTGACACATTTTTTAACCAAGGTATTAGCATGCAGCAATTTCTGCTTAAGTTAATAAATTTATTAACAGCTAAATTCTGTCTTTTTTCCTGGTGTCCAGTAGGATGTAATGATAAGACTTCCAACCATGGCTAGGAGAACTTGCTTATTCTAGAGCAACAGCACATTGTGCTACAAAAAATACTTGACTTGAGGTTGATACTATCTAATGGCCATGCAGAATAAAGCACTGGGCCCTCAAGCATAAGGTCCCAAGTTTGATGGCTGAAAGTTCCTGTGCCAGAGTGATGCTCTGTTCCTCTCACTCTCAGTGTTGCTGTCTCTCATATGCAAACAAACTTTTATTAAAAAGAAGGAAGCGGAGAGGAAGACGAAGAAAGGAAGAGAGAAAGGAAGGAAGGAAGAGGAAGGAAGGAAGAAAGGAAGGAAGGAAGGAAGAAAGAAAGAAAGAAAGAAAGAAAGAAAGAAAGAAAGAAAGAAAGGAAATAAAATTATAGGGAGTCAGGCGGTAGCGCAGTGGGTTAAGCACATGTGGTGCAAAGCGCAGGGACCCGCGGTGTAAGAATTCCAGTCGAGCCCCCAGCTCCCCACCTGCAGGGGAGTCACTTTACAAGTGGTGAAGAAGGTCTGCAGGTATCTTTCTCTCCCCCTCTCTATCTTCCCCTCCTCTCTCCATTTCTTTCTGTCCTATCCAACAGTGATGACATCAAGAACAACAAAAATAACTACAACAGTAAAACAAGGGCAACAAAAAGGAAAATAAATATTTTTTTCAAAAGCAAAAAAAAATTATGCTAGACTGTACTTTTGAAAATATTTTAAAACCTGGAGAATCATGAATTTAGCAGCAGAAATTTGGCCATGATTTGGAGAAAAGTCGTTAAATGGAACTAACATAATTCACAAACATGCTCTAATACTGCTTGATTTCACTCTAGGTGATGGGATAGAGAAATGAGAGCTCTGGGATTTGACTTCCCATCAGGGCCAGAAAGGAGGCAATAGCTATTATTCTGTGCATGCCAAACAGTAGTGCTTGTGTCAGGGAAGAGTGGCGCGTATGAATGACATTGATCAAGTTCCTTCTACCATGAAGCCATTACCAAAAACAACTCCAGAATAGATCATTGAATTTTACACATGCCGCATGTTATATTTCTTTCAAAGATCATTGGAGATTATCTATCTGTATCTACCTACAAAACATGCAGCATATATAGTAGTAAATAATGAGTAATATACATTTACATATTGTTATGTTATAAACCTGTTAAGTGCCTTTCTTTGTTTTGTAGGGATACGTAATAGGATGTACTAAATGTACAGTTATTTGTGTCTAAAAATCAGAAAGGAAG